>NW_005179137.1:47226-97538 GCF_000350225.1 Chondrus crispus | reverse complement strand
TGTGACAATGCAGGGACGATTTCGTTTGCACAGAATGAATCGATCAACCGTCGCAACAAACATGTTGATGTAAAATACCACTACGTACGAGATGCTATTAAGAGAAACATTGTGTATTTGTCGCATTGTCCGACCACTTCGATGCCTGCCGATATCTTAACCAAAGCACTTGGGCGAATTCTATTCCAGAAGTTTGTAGAACTTCTGGGGCTTGCAGTGTCCAGTAAAAGCATGTGATCGAGGGGGAGTGTTGGAAATCTTCGACCACATGCTAAGCTCCAAGCCTGACAGATAATACACGTGTACGTCGACGAAACCTAAAATGCTTGCAAGAGCATTCTCAGGATGTTTGGTCTTCAAGGTGGACACGTGTCATATTTGTACACGGTTGCACTTTCCTATCATTTCCGAGCATGTTTCAATTTTGGTGTTGACACGTGTAAGTTATGTACCTCGTGGCACTCTACAGTACATTCTGAACATGTTTCATTTTTCTCGATTTGACACGTGTGTGATACGTATGACGTATGTGCCACAGTGGTTATTAATCGTAGTGTAAAATCTGTAATCTACAGTACAGTACATTCAGATATTATTGACTCTCAAACGGTCCCAAATTATTAGCAAGAGAGAGTGCAAGAAGGAGAGTCATTTGATTATCAACGGAGAGTGGAAGTAGGAGAGTCACTTGATTATCAACCGAGAGTGCAAGAAGGAGAGTCATTTGATTATCAACCGAGAGTGGAAATAGGAGAGTCACTTGATTATCAACCGAGAGTGCAACAGGGAGAGTCACTTGATTATCAACCAGTGCAAGAAGGAGAGTCACGTGACCAGCCCTAATGGCTCGTATTGTATGTAGTTCGAAGAGTATAAGTAGCGCCAATAGTTGGCGACCAAGAGTAAAATGGCATCAACTTCTTTTCCCGTCAACCACCAGCAACCTTCAACCATCCTTCTTCCCTCTGCCCCGCTGACCTTTCTATAGTATGCCCAAGCAGTACTGAAACGGTTCAAAATGTCGGCATGCAATCCTTGCGTTACTCCGATGGAACAGTCTCGACATGTCACAATGCAAGTTGCGGAAACTGGCACTGATGACAACCCATGCTTTGAACCATATCGTCAGGCCATTGGATGTCTAATGTTCCTAATGGTTGGGACCCGCCCCGATATTGCGTTTGCCATTGGAAAGTTATCTCAACACTGTGCCGACCCTCACAATTCGCATTGGACAGGTGTGAAACGTGTTTTGAGATACTTGCGTGGGTCCCAGCATCTTGGAATAGTGTTTGGTAAAGATGATCTTGGTACGGAACTTCATGGGTATAGCGACGCAGATTGGGGTGGATGCCTTGAATCACGAAAATCGACGAGTGGGTACGTGTTCAAGCTTTGTGATGGGCCTATCAGTTGGGCTTCCCGGAAACAAACAGTAGTTGCAAAATCTACTTGTGAGGCAGAATACATCGCACTCAGTGAAGCATGCAAAGAGGCCGCGTGGCTTCGACGCTTCCATGCCGATGTACTTGGTGCGAATTCGGATCCAACAATTCGCGTTGGATGTGACAACGCTGGTACGATTGCGTTTACTATTGAAAATGTGCGACCACATGCTGTTATCTGAAAAGGTCAAAATCGCAAACAGTAGTTGCAAAGTCTACTTGTGAGGCAGAATACATCGCACTCAGTGAAGCATGCAAAGAGGCCGCGTGGCTTCGACGCTTCCATGCCGATGTACTTGGTGCGAATTCGGATCCAACAATTCGCGTTGGATGTGACAACGCTGGTACGATTGCGTTTACTATTGAAAATGTGCGACCACATGCTGTTATCTGAAAAGGTCAAAATCGAGTGACACGTGTACATGACTGCACGGTCCGGGCGCTCTTACGCATATCACGACATGACACGTGTAAAATCCCAGATTTTGGGGTTCCGGGGACGAAAGTGGCCTCTCGGAGGGTCATGCAAATTTGCATAGTTTTGCCAAGTGGAACCTTGGCCCGTAGCACTATAGACTACACAGGAAATACTGCAATTCTATTGGCCCTCAGGTCTAATGCTGCAAATCTATTGGTCGAGTGTTGTCCACGTGTGCGTCATTGGCCTTGTGATGTACTTTAAATGGCCTGTATATGCCATAATTACGTTGTTTTGGGGGTTTCAAGTGGTTTGCCATGGTTGTAATGGGTAATTGCATGGGGCCCCCGGGCGGGACACATGTATCCCGTGTACACATGTACACGTCGCCAGGTGGATTCGTGTACGTACACATGTACACGCATCCAGGTGTATGCACATGAGGGTTTACAGTTTTACAGTGTCAGACTGTTTGCGATCCTGCGCGTGTCCGAGTACAGTACATGTGAATCAAAAGTACAACAAGTGCTTCTCGCGGGAGGAATACAGTTGTGCGATTATTCTGTGTACGCGTCACGCTGTATGCGAGTCTTGCGTGAGCACGCGCCGTTGCACTGTGCTCTCGTCATGGTGCGCCGTTGGATGCAAGTTCATGACAGTACTCGTGTGATTTACATGTATTCTCATGTGAGTTGTGTAGAAAGTCTGGATGCACATTGTTATAACTTGCCATAATTATCTGACAGTGCTTGGCGAAATTAGTAAGGTGAGAAACAAGGATACGTATGGCGATTGTGATATGAAAGACGTTTGCGTTGTTGGAAATAGACAAGTGCCAAGTTGTTCGTTGCACAACAATGAAGTCTGGCATGACTGGATGCAGATTAGTAAGGTGTGAAACAGTTGCATGCATAGGGCCATGGTTTACAGTCATTTGGAATGTGTAGAAATAGTTGTGAGCTAATAGTTACGAATCGATTCGTAAGGTGGAAATCGAACAGTATGGTCGGGCCACAAGAGGACCGCGCTTGGTCGCGCATAGTAGAGTATGGTTTACTGGGAGTCGGAGTAGAGCGATAGTGTAGCACTCGAAGTGTATAAGTATCGCAGGAAAACGGCTTCAAAGTAAACCTCGGTACCAACTCCTTCACTCACACACATCAACCTGCCTTCCTTCTTTCCCTTGCCCCTCCGAACCTACTATTATTTACTCAGAACGAATCTACAAATCGTCGGAACAAGCACATTGATATTACGTATCATTTTGTCCGAGATGCGGTGCAGCGAAAACTGGTCACATTGTACCATTGTCCGACAACAGAAATGCCAGCCGATATGCTGACCAAACCACTTGGTGGCGTGCTGTTTGAAAAGTTCGTGGGCATGGTTGGGCTTTCCGAGTGCAAAGCTGCCCAAAGCATGTGATCGAGGGGAGGTATTGAAAATGTGCGACCACATGCTGTTATCTGGAAAGTGCAAAATCGAGTGACACGTGTACATGACTCGACGGTCCGGACCCTCACCCCATATCACCACATGACACGTGTAAAGTCTCAGATTTTGGGGTTCTGGGGACGAAAGTGGACTTTTGGAGGGTTATGCAAATTTGCATAAATGCCGAAAATTTGCATTTGGCCCGAACCGTTATAGGGCTACACAGGCAATACTGCAAATCTATTGCGTGTCGGTTCGAATGCTGCAATTCTATTGGTCTGTTATTGTCCACTTATATGCAGTCATGCTGGTGATATATCTTGAATGAGCGGTATACGTTTTAATTACATCATTTTGGGGGTTTCAAGTTGTTCACCATGGTTGTAATGGGTAATTACGTGTGGCCTTGGCGCTGGACACTTGTGTGCGGTGTACACATGTACACATCGCCAGGTTGCTGCGTGTACGTACACTTGTACACGTCGCCTACATACGGTCCGGCGCGTGTCCGAGCACAGTACATGTGAATTAAAAGTACAACAAGTATTTCTCGCAAGAGACATGTACTTACGTGAGTATTCAGTGTACGCGTCACGCTGTATGCGACCCTTGCATCAGCATGCGCCGGTGTACTACACTCTCGTCAGCATGCCACGTTGTACTGTGCTCTCGTTATGGTGCGCCGTTGGATGCAAGTTGATGACAGTACTCGTGTGATTCACATCGGATATCACGTGAGATGTGTAGAAAGTCTGGATGCACATTGTTGCTATCCATGATAGTTGTCTGGCAGTGTGTACCGAAATTAGTAAGGTACGAAACAAGGGCATGTATGGGGACTGAGATAAGACAGGACTTTGCGCTGTTGGAAATAGAGAGATGCCAAGTTGTTCATTGTGCAAGAATATATTCTGTCATGTCTGGATGCAGATTAGTAAGGTGTGAAACGATTGCATGCATAGGGCCATGGTTTACAGTCACTCGAAATGTGTAGAAACTGTTGTGCACTGATAGTCAATAGTCAATTCGTAAGGTGGAAATAGAACAGTGTGGACGGGCCAGAAGAGGACCGCGCTTGGTCGTGCATATGGTGAGTATTGAAAATGTGCGACCACATGCTGTTATCTGAAAAGGTCAAAATGGAGTGCCACGTGTACATGACTGCACGGTCCGGGCACTCTTACCCATATCACGACATGACACGTGTAAAATCCCAGATTTTGGGGTTCCGGGGACGAAAGTGGCTTCTCGGAGGGTCATGCAAATTTGCATAGTTTTGCCAAG
The DNA here is from genome assembly GCF_000350225.1 of Chondrus crispus. NCBI lineage: Eukaryota > Rhodophyta > Florideophyceae > Gigartinales > Gigartinaceae > Chondrus > Chondrus crispus. The sequence continues at coordinate 92,957 of NW_005179137.1, read as the reverse complement.
TGGAACCTTGGCCCGTAGCACTATAGACTACACAGGAAATACTGCAATTCTATTGGCCCTCAGGTCTAATGCTGCAAATCTATTGGTCGAGTGTTGTCCACGTGTGCGTCATTGGCCTTGTGATGTACTTTAAATGGCCTGTATATGCCATAATTACGTTGTTTTGGGGGTTTCAAGTGGTTTGCCATGGTTGTAATGGGTAATTGCATGAGGCCCCCGGGCGGGACACATGTATCCCGTGTACACATGTACACGTCGCCAGGTGGATTCGTGTACGTACACATGTACACGCATCCAGGTGTATGCACATGAGGGTTTACAGTTTTACAGTGTCAGACTGTTTGCGATCCTGCGCGTGTCCGAGTACAGTACATGTGAATCAAAAGTACAACAAGTACTTGTGGCGAGAGGAATACAGTTGTGCGATTATTCTGTGTACGCGTCACGCTGTATGCGAGTCTTGCGTGAGCATGCGCCGTTGCACTGTGCTCTCGTCATGGTGCGCCGTTGGATGCAAGTTCATGACAGTACTCGTGTGATTTACATGTATTCTCATGTGAGTTGTGTAGAAAGTCTGGATGCACATTGTTATAACTTGCCATAATTATCTGACAGTGCTTGGCGAAATTAGTAAGGTGAGAAACAAGGATACGTATGGCGATTGTGATATGAAAGACGTTTGCGTTGTTGGAAATAGACAAGTGCCAAGTTGTTCGTTGCACAACAATGAAGTCTGGCATGACTGGATGCAGATTAGTAAGGTGTGAAACAGTTGCATGCATAGGGCCATGGTTTACAGTCATTTGGAATGTGTAGAAATAGTTGTGAGCTAATAGTTACGAATCGATTCGTAAGGTGGAAATCGAACAGTATGGTCGGGCCACAAGAGGACCGCGCTTGGTCGCGCATAGTAGAGTATGGTTTACTGGGAGTCGGAGTAGAGCGATAGTGTAGCACTCGAAGTGTATAAGTATCGCAGGAAAACGGCTTCAAAGTAAACCTCGGTACCAACTCCTTCACTCACACACATCAACCTGCCTTCCTTCTTTCCCTTGCCCCTCCGAACCTACTATTAGGTTATGGGCCCAGCCCCTCGCTGTCGTTTCACTGCATGAGTCTGTCGTTCTCGTTCCGTTGTTTCTGCCGTCGTTGTCGCTGTCGTTTTCGCTGCCGTTTCTCGTCGTTCTTTCCGCTGGTCTTCTCGCTGTCGTTGTCGCTCTCGTTCTTGCCGTCGTTCTTGGTTTTGGTTTTCGCTGCTGCTGTCGTTCTTGCTCTCTTGTGTGAATTGGTTTTGGTCATCGCCCCCGCTGTCTTCGTTGTCTTCGTTCTTGGTTTGGCTTTTGTTCTTGCTGTGGTTCTTGCTGCTGTCTCTGTCTTTGGTCTTCGTCTTCGTTTTCGCTCCCGCTACCGCCGTCGTCGTCAATCTCGCATTTGGTTTTTCTTCGTTCTCTCATGCAAAGTAAGTTTTGAGTTTCTTTCCATTTCCTACACATCTAAGTGATTGTCTTTGCACGTTTTGGTGGTTCTTAAGAGCAATAATTCCAAAATCTGTTACTGACGATTATCTTCATATTCCTTATTGTGAATACCTGTTTTTACGGGGTTGTGTTAGATCTGGAATTAGTACCGGTGCGCTCTGCGCCTGGGAAGCTTGTTACCGGTCGAACGGTTCGGACATCGGAGGTCGTATCCGTTGAGGTGCTTGAGCCTGAGGATCAACCTTCACCTCGGCTCGCGCTTCCGGGTCCGTCCTCGAGTTGCGCACCATATAGGATTCCTCGTATTCCGCGCTCTGTTCCCGCACCAATAAAGAGAACTACGCATCGACTTTCTGCTCGGAAAGCGGCTGTTCTCGCGGATAAGCAGTTCAAGCGTGAGCGCAAGAGGAATCGTAAGGTGTGCCCGCGGTATAAGCGGTATTGTAAAGTGTGCGGCGTTAGTGGCAATAGTGCGAAGGCCTTTTACGACCACATTCAGTCCAGGTCTCATCGCATTCAAGTTGCCAACGCTAAGGAGACTCCGCGTTGTATCCCTTGCAATCGCGTCTTTGAGTCTCACGGGCACCTGAAGTGCCACGAGAACGGTGCCGCACACTTAAAGGTAGTTTGTGAACAGAATAGTTAGGGATTTCATCCAAATAAATTCACATATCTGTTCGCAAATTTCTCCTAGTGCAACTTCATAGTAATCATATCGAACTTCTTAGACGGGTGGGCTTGCCATTGTGTTGACTATCGGTTAACGGCTTGGGATCCCCGAACGGATTTTCGAATACTTGAAGTTTATTTGCACTAAAATGGAAGATCAAGGAGGAGGAGGATCCATCAGAATCGACAAACTGACGGACTCCAACTTCTACGTGTGGAAGCAGAAAATACAACTTCTGCTTGCTCTACGTGATGTTGACCAATACATCGTTGAGGGAAGAGTTCCAAGTGAGGAACGCGCGGAAGAGCGTAAGAAGTGGATCAGAGGTGACAGTAAAGCTAAAGCACTGATTGGTCTCTCCCTATCAGATGAGCATCTTGAGCATGTACGTGATGTTGATACTGCTCATGAGATGTGGGAAGCTATTGTCAACGTGTTTGAGAGGCACACTTTGCTGAACAAACTAGCTGCACGTCGTGAGTTCTACACTGTGAAGATGCTTTCCGGTGAAAAGGTGCTTGCATACATCAATCGTGTCAAGCAGCTGGCAGCCATCCTCAAGTCAATGAGCGTAAACATCGATGACAAGGAGATGGCCATGGCAGTGCTCAACGGTCTGCCTGCCCGTTTCGAGGCTCTCATCGTTGCACTTGATGCTCTCGGTAATGAGGAAAAGATATTCAGTTTGGACTTTGTGAAAAGTCGTCTGCTGCAGGAAGAGCAACGAGCAAACATGAAGTCTAGCTCCTCACAGACATCGGCTCTGGTTAATCGTGCCCCGAACAATCGGGACATAAATGATTACAAATGCACGAACTGCGGTCATACAGGCCATACGGCAACCCGCTGCTGGGGAAAGGATTTGAATGGGCGTCGCCCGGCTCCTCCTAGCGGATATAAACCGCGTATGTCTCAGCAGAAACAATCTGCATTTGTCACACAGAAACCTGATCCCGACATGGTTGTAAACAGCGTCGACTTCACATGTCTGATGTCGAAAGCTTCGCACACGAACGATATGGAGATGTTGCCTTCGTGGCTCGTAGATTCAGCTTGTACAGCTCATATTACAAATGACCGATCTTTGTTTGCAACGTATGAGCCACTTGAATCCGCCTCTGTTCAGATGGGAACCAAGGCTAGTGCAAAGGTTGCCGACCGTGGTGACGTTCACTTGAAGTTAAATGTGAATGGCCGCATCGAACCGTGCAAGTTGACGGATGTATTGCACGTTCCGGACTTTGCGTTCTCTCTGCTCTCTGTCAGTCGAATGACTGAACTTGGACTAAAAGTTGGGTTCGAAAATGGAAAATGCATGATCAGACGAGGCTCAACTGTAGTGGCGACTGCGACATTGGTTGGAGAACTTTACGTTGTCGACATCGTCAGTGACATCGGATCTGCACATGCTGCCACCCTGCAAACGTGGCATGAGCGCTTTGCACATGTGCATTCTCAAGGTATTGCTTCGATGATTCGTGACAATGTGGTAAGTGGAGTCAAACTACTTGGTAATGAGGCTAACAAAATCAACAATACTGACAATGATTGCATCTCTGAAAAATGTTCTGCGTGCGTCTACGGCAAAGCCACTCGATCTATGATCCCAAAAGAGCGGTCCTCGAGGCGAGCATACTTCTGTCTAGACTTAGTTCACTCTGATGTTTGTGGCCCCTTAGAGGTGCAGTCCATTGGTGGTGCCAAGTACTTCATTACCTTCATAGATGATCACTCAAACTGGTCAGTAGTGTACCCTATGCACCATAAATCAGAAGCATTTGAACGATACAAAATGTTTGCACAACTTGCTCAGACTCACACTGGTCGCAAGATCAAAGTGCTTCGCACCGATCGAGGTGGTGAGTATCTGTCCACGGAGTTTAAGTCTTTTCTGATTGCAAATGGTACTCAGCATCAAATGACGACCGCGTACACACCGGAGCAAAATGGCGTCGCCGAACGACTGAACAGAACTTTGGTAAACTTGGTGCGCTCTATGCTAGCGCACAAGAAAGTTACAAAGGGGTTCTGGGCAGAAGCACTTGCCAATGCAGTGTACGTTCGAAATCGAGTCACGTCAGGTGCCATTCCCCCCAAGATGACCCCCTACCACTTATGGATGAAATCTGTGCCAAATGTTGGTCATTTGCGTGTTTTCGGTTCAAAGTGTTGGTATACATTACCAAAACACAACATCCAGAAACTTGACGCCCGTGCAAAGGAGGCAATGTTTCTGGGGCATGCTGAAAATACGAAAGCTTACAAGTTGTGGGATGGTGATTTGCACAAAGTGATCGTATCCAGAGATGTTACTTTTGACGAGTCCACGGGAGGCAAATCTGGTGAACCGATGGATACAAACGAGGAGGCTACAACTGATGATGACACAATCAACTTGAACATCGATGAGGAAGTTGCAGAAAATGATGCAGTGGCATCAGAAGCATCATCGCCGGATGAACAACAAGACTCTGATGAATCCTCCAACTCCTCCCCAACTGCAGGGGAGGACGAAACTACCGAAACAGTTGAGCAACACGTAGTTGAGGAAGAAACGATTGATCCGCCAACTAATCTCCGTCGGTCCACTCGCATTCGCAAAACCCCTGGGGCGTGGTGGGCAGCAGCTTTGGTGACTGCTGGACTCCTTAGCCACGCCCATGTGATAACGGAAATCCCAAACTCGTACAAGCAAGCTATGGGTTCTCCAAAAGCTCGCTTCTGGCAGAAGGGCATCGACAAAGAACTTGCTTCACAACACAAAAACAAAACATGGACACTTGTTCCAAGATCTCAAGCATCAAACGTCCTGACGTCCAGGTGGGTTTTCGGAGTGAAGCAACTTCCTGACGAGTCCGGAAAATTGGTCGAAACTGCAAAGGGACGTCTTGTGGCACGAGGCTTTCAACAAGTAGAAGGCATCGATTACACTGAAACTTTCGCCCCTGTCATCAAGTTCACAACTATCCGTCTGCTGCTGGCACTGGTTGCGCACTTTGACCTTGAGCTGCATCAGATGGACGTGGTGACTGCCTTCCTCAACGGTGACCTTCACGAAGAAATCTACATGGAGCAACCTGAAGGATGCATCGACAAAGTCAAACCTGATTCGGTGTGTAAACTTTTGAAAGCAATCTATGGTCTTAAGCAAGCCCATCGCCAATGGCATAGTAAGATCGATGAGTTTCTGATCACTGAACTTGGTTTCAACACTACACGCAGCGACCCATGTCTTTACATTCGACGTCAAGGCAATGTCATCATGATTATCGCGTTGTACGTGGACGATCTGCTGCTAGCTGGAAGTGACTTGGAGGCCATATTATGGATGAAAAATGAACTCAACAAACGATTCGATATGAAAGACCTTGGCGAGGCAAAGACTTGTATTGGTCTAGAGATCGACCGTATACGTTCTAAACACGTCCTGACCGTCACACAGTCGAAGTATGCCCAAGCAGTACTGAAACGGTTCAAAATGTCGGCATGCAATCCTTGCGTTACTCCGATGGAACAGTCTCGACATGTCACAATGCAAGTTGCGGAAACTGGCACTGATGACAACCCATGCTTTGAACCATATCGTCAGGCCATTGGATGTCTAATGTTCCTAATGGTTGGGACCCGCCCCGATATTGCGTTTGCCATTGGAAAGTTATCTCAACACTGTGCCGACCCTCACGAGTCGCACTGGTCAGGTGTGAAACGTGTTTTGAGATACTTGCGTGGGTCCCAGCATCTTGGAATAGTGTTTGGTAAAGATGATCTTGGTACGGAACTTCATGGGTATAGCGACGCAGATTGGGGTGGATGCCTTGAATCACGAAAATCGACGAGTGGGTACGTGTTCAAGCTTTGTGATGGGCCTATCAGTTGGGCTTCCCGGAAACAAACAGTAGTTGCAAAGTCTACTTGTGAGGCAGAATACATCGCACTCAGTGAAGCATGCAAAGAGGCCGCGTGGCTTCGACGCTTCCATGCCGATGTACTTGGTGCGAATTCGGATCCAACAATTCGCGTTGGATGTGACAACGCTGGTACGATTGCGTTTACTCAGAACGAATCTACAAATCGTCGGAACAAGCACATTGATATTACGTATCATTTTGTCCGAGATGCGGTGCAGCGAAAACTGGTCACATTGTACCATTGTCCGACAACAGAAATGCCAGCCGATATGCTGACCAAACCACTTGGTGGCGTGCTGTTTGAAAAGTTCGTGGGCATGGTTGGGCTTTCCGAGTGCAAAGCTGCCCAAAGCATGTGATCGAGGGGAGGTATTGAAAATGTGCGACCACATGCTGTTATCTGGAAAGTGCAAAATCGAGTGACACGTGTACATGACTCGACGGTCCGGACCCTCACCCCATATCACCACATGACACGTGTAAAGTCTCAGATTTTGGGGTTCTGGGGACGAAAGTGGACTTTTGGAGGGTTATGCAAATTTGCATAAATGCCGAAATTTTGCATTTGGCCCGGACCGTTATAGGGCTACACAGGCAATACTGCAAATCTATTGCGTGTCGGTTCGAATGCTGCAATTCTATTGGTCTGTTATTGTCCACTTATATGCAGTCATGCTGGTGATATATCTTGAATGAGCGGTATACGTTTTAATTACATCATTTTGGGGGTTTCAAGTTGTTCACCATGGTTGTAATGGGTAATTACGTGTGGCCTTGGCGCTGGACACTTGTGTGCCGTGTACACATGTACACATCGCCAGGTTGCTGCGTGTACGTACACTTGTACACGTCGCCTACATACGGTCCGGCGCGTGTCCGAGCACAGTACATGTGAATTAAAAGTACAACAAGTATTTCTCGCAAGAGACATGTACTTACGTGAGTATTCAGTGTACGCGTCACGCTGTATGCGACCCTTGCATCAGCATGCGCCGGTGTACTACACTCTCGTCAGCATGCGACGTTGTACTGTGCTCTCGTTATGGTGCGCCGTTGGATGCAAGTTGATGACAGTACTCGTGTGATTCACATCGGATATCACGTGAGATGTGTAGAAAGTCTGGATGCACATTGTTGCTATCCATGATAGTTGTCTGGCAGTGTGTACCGAAATTAGTAAGGTACGAAACAAGGGCATGTATGGGGACTGAGATAAGACAGGACTTTGCGTTGTTGGAAATAGAGAGATGCCAAGTTGTTCATTGTGCAAGAATATATTCTGTCATGTCTGGATGCAGATTAGTAAGGTGTGAAACGATTGCATGCATAGGGCCATGGTTTACAGTCACTCGAAATGTGTAGAAACTGTTGTGCACTGATAGTCAATAGTCAATTCGTAAGGTGGAAATAGAACAGTGTGGACGGGCCAGAAGAGGACCGCGCTTGGTCGTGCATATGGTGAGTATTGAAAATGTGCGACCACATGCTGTTATCTGAAAAGGTCAAAATGGAGTGCCACGTGTACATGACTGCACGGTCCGGGCACTCTTACCCATATCACGACATGACACGTGTAAAATCCCAGATTTTGGGGTTCCGGGGACGAAAGTGGCTTCTCGGAGGGTCATGCAAATTTGCATAGTTTTGCCAAGTGGAACCTTGGCCCGTAGCACTATAGACTACACAGGAAATACTGCAATTCTATTGGCCCTCAGGTCTAATGCTGCAAATCTATTGGTCGAGTGTTGTCCACGTGTGCGTCATTGGCCTTGTGATGTACTTTAAATGGCCTGTATATGCCATAATTACGTTGTTTTGGGGGTTTCAAGTGGTTTGCCATGGTTGTAATGGGTAATTGCATGGGGCCCCCGGGCGGGACACATGTATGCTGTGTACACATTTACACGTCGCCAGGTGGATTCGTGTACGTACACATGTACACGCATCCAGGTGTATGCACATGAGGGTTTACAGTTTTACAGTGTCAGACTGTTTGCGATCCTGCGCGTGTCCGAGTACAGTACATGTGAATCAAAAGTACAACAAGTACTTGTGGCGAGAGGAATACAGTTGTGCGATTATTCTGTGTACGCGTCACGCTGTATGCGAGTCTTGCGTGAGCATGCGCCGTTGCACTGTGCTCTCGTCATGGTGCGCCGTTGGATGCAAGTTCATGACAGTACTCGTGTGATTTACATGTATTCTCATGTGAGTTGTGTAGAAAGTCTGGATGCACATTGTTATAACTTGCCATAATTATCTGACAGTGCTTGGCGAAATTAGTAAGGTGAGAAACAAGGATACGTATGGCGATTGTGATATGAAAGACGTTTGCGTTGTTGGAAATAGACAAGTGCCAAGTTGTTCGTTGCACAACAATGAAGTCTGGCATGACTGGATGCAGATTAGTAAGGTGTGAAACAGTTGCATGCATAGGGCCATGGTTTAAAGTCATTTGGAATGTGTAGAAATAGTTGTGAGCTAATAGTTACGAATCGATTCGTAAGGTGGAAATCGAACAGTATGGTCGGGCCACAAGAGGACCGCGCTTGGTCGCGCATAGTAGAGTATGGTTTACTGGGAGTCGGAGTAGAGCGATAGTGTAGCACTCGAAGTGTATAAGTATCGCAGGAAAACGGCTTCAAAGTAAACCTCGGCACTAACTCCTTCACTCACACACATCAACCTGCCCTCCTTTCTTTCCCTTGCCCCTCCGAACCTACCATTAGTGAGTACGGTTTACCAGGTGCCAAAGTAATGGGATAGTGTAACACTCAAAGTGTATAAGTATCGCTGAATGACGGCTCCAAGTAAACCTCGGTACCAACTCCTTCACTCACACACATCAACCTGCCCTCCTTCTTTCCCTTGCCCCTCCGAACCTACCATTAGAATTCCGTCCACAAGTACTCTCCCCCTCGATCAGTGCGAAGCACCTTTACTTTGCGACCAGTGTGGGTTTGAGCCAACTTTTCATACAACTTGTATTTTGCAAACGCCTCAGATTTATTTCTCATCGTGTACACAACTACCCAGTTCGAGTGATCATCTACAAATGTAATAAAGTATCTCGAACCACCAATGGACTGTACTTCGAGCGGACCGCAAACGTCAGAATGTACCAAGTCAAGACAGTTCTTTGCTCGAGACGATGATCGCTGTTTTGGGATTACTGATCGCGTTGCTTTCCCGAACACACACGCAGGACAAATGAGAGGGTGATTGTCAGACTTCGGATTCATTGCACTGATGACATCGCTTTGACGAACGTTGATGCCACTTACCACATTATTGTGAATCATTGATGCGATTCCTTGTACATTAACATGGGCCATGCGTTCATGTAGCGTCTGAAGGGTAACTACGTGAGCAGAAAAGGATTCATTCATGACGTCAAGTATGTACAAATCCCCAACTTGACTCGCTGTAGCAACTACAGTTGGTCCTGCAGTAACGCGGCATTTCTCATTTTCAAATGATACTTGCAAACCCTTCGAAACCATTTGGCAAACAGACAGTAGCGAGTATCCGAAATCAGGGACATGCAAAACGTTTGACAATTTGCAAGGATGGGGACTACCGTTGACGTTCAACATGAATTCTACCTCGCCGCGACCAGCGACATTAGCTCTAGCCTTCGTGCCCATCTCGACTGATCCAGATTGCATCTGTTCATACGTAACGAACAAAGAGCGATCAAACGTAATGTGAGCGCTGCAACCGGAATCGACAAGTCATTAAAGGTAGGTTCGGAGGGGCAAGGGAAAGAAGGAAGGCAGGTTGATGTGTGTGAGTGAAGGAGTTGGTACCGAGGTTTACTTTGAAGCCGTTTTCCTGCGATACTTATACACTTCGAGTGCTACACTATCGCTCTACTCCGACTCCCAGTAAACCATACTCTACTATGCGCGACCAAGCGCGGTCCTCTTGTGGCCCGACCATACTGTTCGATTTCCACCTTACGAATCGATTCGTAACTATTAGCTCACAACTATTTCTACACATTCCAAATGACTTTAAACCATGGCCCTATGCATGCAACTGTTTCACACCTTACTAATCTGCATCCAGTCATGCCAGACTTCATTGTTGTGCAACGAACAACTTGGCACTTGTCTATTTCCAACAACGCAAACGTCTTTCATATCACAATCGCCATACGTATCCTTGTTTCTCACCTTACTAATTTCGCCAAGCACTGTCAGATAATTATGGCAAGTTATAACAATGTGCATCCAGACTTTCTACACAACTCACATGAGAATACATGTAAATCACACGAGTACTGTCATGAACTTGCATCCAACGGCGCACCATGACGAGAGCACAGTGCAACGGCGCATGCTCACGCAAGACTCGCATACAGCGTGACGCGTACACAGAATAATCGCACAACTGTATTCCTCTCGCCACAAGTACTTGTTGTACTTTTGATTCACATGTACTGTACTCGGACACGCGCAGGATCGCAAACAGTCTGACACTGTAAAACTGTAAACCCTCATGTGCATACACCTGGATGCGTGTACATGTGTACGTACACGAATCCACCTGGCGACGTGTAAATGTGTACACAGCATACATGTGTCCCGCCCGGGGGCCCCATGCAATTACCCATTACAACCATGGCAAACCACTTGAAACCCCCAAAACAACGTAATTATGGCATATACAGGCCATTTAAAGTACATCACAAGGCCAATGACGCACACGTAGACAACGCTCGACCAATAGATTTGCAGCATTAGACCTGAGGGCCAATAGAATTTCAGTATTTCCTGTGTAGTCTATAGTGCTACGGGCCAAGGTTCCACTTGGCAAAACTATGCAAATTTGCATGACCCTCGGAGAGGCCACTTTCGTCCCCAGAACCCCAAAATCTGGGATTTTACACGTGTCATGTCGTGATATGGGTAAGAGCGCCCGGACTGTGCAGTCATGTACATGTGTCACTTGATTTTGACCTTTTCAGATAACAGCATGTGGTCGCACATTTTCAATAGCCATGACCTTGCGTTTGCAGCCCTCTTTCCTAGAGTGGAAGTCGAAAGCAAGCAAGTAAAGTCACTCTCCGCAAAGGCAGCAGTGGAATTGTCATCTCGAGAAAAAAATGCACTTGGCTTTAAGCCAGTGTTGCGTGACCGAAAGCCATCTGGCGGTGCAGGTCGGCGCCCATTCACGTCCTTGCCCCAGCAACGCGCTGCAGTATGCCCATGTCTATTGCAATTCGTACATTTCATATCGCGTCGAATAGGCATACGATTGACCAGTGCAGGTGCATGTGGTGATGAAGCAGAAGCGGTCTTCATGCTTTGTCGTTGTTCTTCTTGCAGCAGACGACTCTTCACAAACTCGAGTCCAAACACTTTATCTTCATTGCCAAGTGCGTCAAGAGCAACAATCAGGTTATCGAATCGTGGAGGCAAGCCATTCAACACAGCCATTGCAATTTCTTTATCGTCAATCTCAACACTCATTGACTGCAATCTGGCAGCAAGTTGCTTCACACGATTGATGAACACGAGCACTTTCTCGGATGGGACCATGGATACAGTGTAAAAGTCGCGACGGGCGGCAAGTTTGTTGAGCAAAGTATGGCGCTCAAACACTTTCAGAATTGCTTCCCATGTCTCTTTCGCACTGCTACACCCTCGCACATGTTGCAAGTAGTCATCAGAAAGCGTGAGTCCGATGACTGCCTTTGCTTTTGCGTCACCACGGATCCATTTTCTCCGGTCATCTGACGTCGCATTCTCCGAGATATCATCAAAAACGTATTGATCGACATCTCGGAGAGCAAGCAGTAGCTGGATTTTCTGCTTCCAGATGTAAGAGTTGGATGCCGTCAGCTTCTCGATTCTGACCGATCCATAGCTTTGGTCATCCATTTCGCCGAATGGATGTACCCTTCGAGTATACAAGGTCTTCTGTTCCGGGATCCCAAGCCGTTAACCGATAGTCAACACAATGGCAAGCCCACCCGTATAAGAAGTTTGTAGCGATTACTCGGAAACGTTCTTGGTGCTTGTTCCCGGCGGAGTGGAACAAGCGTATTCTTCTTAAAAATGCCTTAGGGCGCTACCCCTGTATGTCGGCCAGTGCGGGTCTTTCGACTGTGAACTAAATCAAACGTGCCACGAGTAAGCACAACACTTTGCCTGTAGACGAACCAGGACTTTTGGTCACTACTGCGAACGGTCCCTGCAACCAAAATCGGCTTGTCCAAACTTAATACGGTACTACCCCAATGAGGTTTCCCACACAAGAATGAAACTGCCTTCGTCGTACTCGTGTGATTTGTTCACAATCACGCCTAGGGTCACCCTCTTCCGTGCGAACTTAATCAAGGTACGCGACCTTATACATGTATAGTGAGAGGTTCAGTGTTTAGGCACGTATTCTCTTCACCCAGGGGACCGAAGTCGTACCTATAGGGCTAATACCGAGAGCGTTACCCACACCGCCGACGCACCTCCCGAAGGCAGAGTGCGGATCGACTAGACCAGTACACTGTGATCCTCCCCGAGGATCAGTGTTTCGTCTCTCGACGATTCTTGGTCGGACCCTCGCTCAAGTCAGATTTCCAATGGCACAAGCCTTTCACCAAGAGCGAGGGTATCGGCAGCTACGACGATCACCGGCGTGATCGAAGGGCAGTCTTCTTGGATTGATATGGTACGTTGGCGACTAGGGACTACACCCACAGCTCACACAACGATTGCCAATACCAAGCTGCAACAGACACGAAGAAGATCCACCAAGTTGAAACGACAGCAGGTAGACGGAGACGAACGACCAAGATGATAACGACAGCAAGTAGACCGCGATAGAACAAAACAAACGACGGCGGCGATGAAAACGGCGGCGGAAACGACAGCAGAAACCAAAACGAGAACGACAGCGGAGACCAAAACGAGAACGACAGCAGAAACAAACACAAAAACGGCAGCAGAAACTCAGAACCAGCACTCACACAGCGGAATAATAACGTTGAACTGGGCCCATAACCTAATGGTAGGTCAGCGGGGCGAAGGGGATTCCAAGGACGGTTGATGAGGTGAAGTGTAAGGATTGGGTACCGATTTACTTTCAGTCGCCAACTTCTGGCACTACTTATACACTTCTGCAATCTTCTAGAACTCTACTACCAAACACTACGACACACATACTACAAATGTATTGGCTCTAACACATGTGCCCGTCTTGCTACTCAGCCAAACTGGCGATGGCCCAACAAACAGAACAGAAAACCGCCTTACGAATTACCACTGTCATGACGGAGAAATTAGTAAGGCAGTACAACAAAGCACAGCAAAGCACAAATTCCCTTACTATTCCAAATCCAGCGTGGCACAAATTCGTAAGGCACGTTTACAGCTCACACGTTGCCTTACGAATTCAAATCAATTCTGCAAGGACTGTTTACAGCGCACACGTTGCCTTATGAATCTGAATCTCTCGTGAGGTCCTGTCCACTGTCAATTACAACAGTGCACATTTTGCCTTACGAATTCAAAACTCGCGCAACGGTATCTTTGTGTCCTGCTGTACCCGTGCTGCACTCCATGGACGCTGTAAACCTTTGGCACGTGCCAGGCACCCGCCACCAAGGTTCTACACTTTGTAAGACTGCAGGCGTACTGTACGCGTCCGACAGTGTAATGAGGACATGTGTCGAGGTCATACACGTGTCCGGCGGAGAAAATGAAACATGCACAGATTGTACTGTACAGTGCAACCGTGTACAGATTTCACACGTGTGCATGATGAAAACCAAACTTGCTCCTGAAGTACTGTAGAGTGCAACCGTGTACGGAAATCACACGTGTACACGTTGAAAATCAAACTTGCTCAGCTCGTCACGCGGAGTGTTTTCAATTTTACACGTGTCATACCTGTCGTTGTGTGTCATGCATAGCAGCATGTGGTCGTAGAATTACAACAGAAATTTCTGAGGCATGCAAAAACTGTCGTCGCCACCGCAGCCGACCCTACAGGTTTAGGGTGTCCCTTCCCGCCGACGACATCAAATTCAATCACGAAATAGCTGTCGATTTGACGTGGCTGAAGGGGAATCTACTACTCCATGTGGTCGACACACACACACACAACCAGAATGCCGTGATCCTGAAAGGTCAATCCGCACAAGACGTATGGGACGCTTTCGTGGAGGGCTGGGTCTCTGTCTATCTCGGCTACCCCAACCGCATGAAGGCAGACAGCGGTTCGGTATTCACATCACGTTTTTGGAAGGAAGTGACAACCCTGCACGGAATTGACGTCGAAGTATCGGGTGTGGAGAGCCACAATAGTCTGGGGGCAGGGGAAAGATATCACGAGCCGTTACGTCAAATATTTGACAAAATATTGACGGATCACCCGAGTATTGACCCAGAGGTTGCCATACGTCTGTCTGTCAAGGCACTCAATGACACAATGGGTCCAGAAGGCATAGTCCCCTCCCTACTTGTGTATGGTTCACTGCCCACATTCCCCGCCGTCCAGATGGAGGCACCTGCCCAAGAAGAGCGTATGAAAGCTCTTGCCTCTGCTCGTCGTGAAATGGCAAGCATCACTGCCAGACTACGAATTCAGCAAGCTTTGCGATCCCGCGTGCCCCCCGCTACGCACTACGCAATTTCTGCTGGCGACTCCGTGTACGTCTATCGGGAGGCTAGTACCACTGCCTCCAAGAAAGGGGACTGGAAAGGACCGTGGAGAGTTGAAAAAATTGTAAGGAAAGAAGTTTACGTAGATTATGGAGGCACTGTGAAACACTTCAACATTTCCCAGATCATGCCTTGTCCCTCAGTTGCGGGTGATCAAGAGCTACAACGCCTTATCCAATCTTTCGATAAGTTCCGTTCTTCCCCACTGCCGGACATCTTAATTACAGAAGTCTTAAAACCAGGAGATCCCCGCACGAAGAGTGATGAAATGAAGAAAGCCATCAAGAAAGAAATGCGAGGTCTGGCAGAGCGGGGCACATTTCAAATCATAAATCGGGAGGATGTCAGACGATCAAGTGCATCACTCAATATAATTTGCGGCCGCTTTGTTTTAGCCACCAAGGATACCGGTAGTGAAAAGGAAGTTTGCGAAGCCCGTTTTGCCGTGCAAGGCCACACCGATGTGGAAAAATCCCTTCTCGTACACAACGCCACAACGCTTGACAAAGGATCTGTCCGTATGCTCATATCAATTGCTGCCTTATTGGGATTCCGTGTTTGGACACAAGACATTTCGCACGCATACCTCCAATCGGCTCGCAAACTGATGCGTGAAATTTACATTCGGCCATCAAAAGAATGGCACCTCCGATCTGACCAAGTTTTCAAATTGCTGAAGCCTCTCTATGGACTTAGTCAGAGCGGCGACTACTGGCACGAAACCTTTTTCCGTCACCTACAGCATGACTTACAAATGCGCCCCACCGCCGGAGATTTGTCCTGTTTATTCAAAACTGTCAAAGGGAAACCACAAGGCGTTGTTGGGACTCATGTAGATGATACTCTTTGCGCTGGCAACAAGAAATGCGAAGCTGACTCGAAGCTAACGGAAAATACTTTCGATAGCAAGGAACGCCAATATAATCAATTTACTTTCGCCGGGATTCAGATTGAACAAATCGAGGACAGATATTTGTTACGTCAGGAAAAGTACGCTCGACGCATTCAAGAGCTGCACAAAGACTGTACATTTCCTGAATATCGATCGCGCCGCCAAGCTCTCGCATGGCTGACAAACACGAGGCCCGACATTTGCGCAGAAGTCAATCTCGCAACTCAAATTACGGAAACCATTTGGAACCAAACGCACGTCAAGGAATTGAATCATGTGATAAAAGGCGTCAAACGTGCGCCCCGCCGTGGACTCCTGCAGCGCAATCTAGATGCCAAAAACCACTCCCTGAAGGTCTTTTCAGATTCATCCTTCGCAAATGCTGAAAGCAAAAGGTCCCAGCTCGGATTTGTTGCCGCACTGTGCGACAATACTGGGAAGGCAAACATTATTCACTTCTGCAGCTACAAATCAACACGTGTTGTCAGATCGACAATGGGTGGCGAATTGTTTGCGTTTGCAGACGGGTTTGAATACCGTTTCTCATTGAAACATGACTTGCAGCAAATGCTCGGCAAAAAGATTCCCTTGCTGATGTACACGGACTCGGACAGTGTATTCAAGGTGATCATAAAGAACTCTGTCACAACAGAGAGGCGACTTATGATTGACCTTGAAGCCACAAGGCAAGGTTACGGATCCGGAGATATCAGTGACATCGGATGGATTGGCAGCAATGATAATCCGGCGGACGGTTTGACAAAAAGGGGAGACTGTCCCGCGCTATCAGAGCTCATGGAGACTGGAAGAATAGATGCAGAGGTGTTACAATGGGTAGTGAGATCAGACTGGATGAAGCAGAAGAGAGTCGAGCACCTTGACCATCGTCTTCGGAAAAGACCGAGTGTCGAGAACAATCTGTAAGGCAGAGCTACAGTGACCTACAGGCGTCATGGGATTGGTTGTGACCGGTTGTACACTTGTGCGTTCACAAAAGGTCAAGGCTCTTCAACCCCTCCGGCGCGACACCATTCGAACAGGCGCGACACTCCGCGCGCTAGATGTACTTATGCTATGCTAAAGGCAGTAGAGGAAGAGAGAGGGAGGCAGACGAAACAGAAGATCAAAACACCAATAAAGCTGTCATTGCACTTAAGCTTTGCTCCTTGTTCGCACAAGGAGCCTGATTGTCTCAACAACAGCGTGGCCCTCGTCAGCAACCCTGCACGACGCAAGCGCAAACGCAAATTACCGACAGGACCCTCACCCCATATCACCACATGACACGTGTAAAGTCTCAGATTTTGGGGTTCTGGGGACGAAAGTGGACTTTTGGAGGGTTATGCAAATTTGCATAAATGCCGAAGATTTGCATTTAGCCCGAACCGTTATAGAGCTACACAGGCAATACGGCAAATCTATTGGGTGTCGGTTCGAATGCTGCAATTCTGTTGGTCTGTTATTGTCCACTTATATGCAGTCATGCTGGTGATATATCTTGAATGATCGGTATACGTTTTAATTACATCATTTCGGGGGTTTCAAGTTGTTCACTGTGGTTGTAATTGGTAATTACGGGTGGCCTTGGCGCTGGACACTTGTGTGCGGTGTACACATGTACACGTCGCCAGGTTGCTGCGTGTACGTACACTTGTACACGTCGCCTGCATACGGTCGGCCCGTGTCCGAGCACAGTACATGTGAATTAAAAGTACGAGCATTTCTCGCAAGAGACATGTACTTACGTGAGTATTCAGTGTACGTGTCACGCTGTATGCGACCCTTGCATCAGCATGCGCCGTTGTACTACACTCTCGTCAGCATGCGACGTTGTACTGTGCTCTCGTCATGGTGCGCCGTTGGATGCAAGTTGATGACAGTACTCATGTGATTCACATCGGATATCACGTGAGATGTGTAGAAAGTCTGGATGCACATTGTTGCTACCCGTCATAGTTGTCTGGCAGTGTGTACCGAAATTAGTAAGATACGAAACAAGGGCATGTATGGGGACTGAGATATGACAGGACTTTGCGTTGTTGGAAATAGAGAGATGCCAAGTTGTTCATTCTGCAAGAATATATTCTGTCATATCTGGATGCAGATTAGTAAGGTGTGAAACAATTGCATGCATAGGGCTGTGGTTTACAGTCACTCGAAATGTGTACAAACTGTTGTGCCCTGATAGTCAATAGTAAATTCGTAAGGTGGAAATAGAACAGTGTAGACGGCGCAGAAGAGGACCGCGCTTGGTCGCGCATATCGTGAGTACGGTTTATTGGTAGGTCAGCGGGGCGAAGGGGATTCCAAGGACGGTTGATGAGGTGAAGTGTAAGGATTGGGTACCGATTTACTTTCAGTCGCCAACTTCTGGCACTACTTATACACTTCTGCAATCTTCTAGAACTCTACTACCAAACACTACGACACACATACTACAAATGTATTGGCTCTAACACATGTGCCCGTCTTGCTACTCAGCCAAACTGGCGATGGCCCAACAAACAGAACAGAAAACCGCCTTACGAATTACCACTGTCATGACGGAGAAATTAGTAAGGCAGTACAACAAAGCATAGCAAAGCACAAATTCCCTTACTATTCCAAATCCAGCGTGGCACAAATTCGTAAGGCACGTTTACAGCTCACACGTTGCCTTACGAATTCAAATCAATTCTGCAAGGACTGTTTACAGCGCACACGTTGCCTTATGAATCTGAATCTCTCGTGAGGTCCTGTCCACTGTCAATTACAACAGTGCACATTTTGCCTTACGAATTCAAAACTCGCGCAACGGTATCTTTGTGTCCTGCTGTACCCGTGCTGCACTCCATGGACGCTGTAAACCTTTGGCACGTGCCAGGCACCCGCCACCAAGGTTCTACACTTTGTCTGTAAGACTGCAGGCGTACTGTACGCGTCCGACAGTGTAATGAGGACATGTGTCGAGGTCATACACGTGTCCGGCGGAGAAAATGAAACATGCTCAGATTGTACTGTACAGTGCAACCGTGTACAGATTTCACACGTGTGCATGATGAAAACCAAACTTGCTCCTGAAGTACTTGAGAGTGCAACCGTGTACAGAAATCACACGTGTACACGCTGAAAATCAAACTTGCTGAGCTCGTCACCCAGAGTGTTTTTGCTTCTACACGTGTCATACCTGTCCTTGTGTGTCATGCATATCGGCATGTGGTCGTACAATTACAACACTCCCCCTTGATCACATGCTTTTACCAGAAGTACCTACTGCAAGCCCTAGAAGTTCTACAAACTTCTGGAACAGAACTCGCCCAACTGCTTTCGTCAGGATATCTGCAGGCATGGAAGTGGTCGGGCAATGTGACAAAGAAATGACGTTTCTCTTAATTGCATCTCGTACATAGTGGTATTTCACATCAACATGTTTGTTACGACGATTGATCGATTCATTCTGTGCATACGAAATAGTGCCTGCATTGAACACTGGTTTGGTGGTAACCAGAATTTGGGATACCAAACAGTACCAGGGGCACCCCTTCGGATTCCAGATATTTTTATATGGTTGTAAAGCTTAGAGCAGTAGTAGTGATATGCAGAAAACAGAAGTGGACAAACCAAAATAGTTTAGAAGTTATCGTCCAACATGTACTCTCTAAATCTGGGGGATGGGGGGTTCTGTATAGGCCAAATCAAAAAAATTATCATACAATTTTACTTGGAAATTGCAGTACAATTTATGTTATATAAAAATTTGATACCTGTTCACAATCTGCCGACAGAATTTAATCCTAAATTCTGTCTGGACTTGCTCGAAGTTGGCGATTGTGGCCCACTTCAAGCCTCCCCGACCCACTACGATGACCCGTATCGTCACGTCCACCCCCCCCCTCCCGCGTCGCGAACTCCAAGCCCAAGTCAAATTGGGAGATAAACTCCCAGCCGATATTCGTCTGACAGAAAATCAGGAGCTGAAGGTGGACAACCCCCCCTCACTGGTGAGGTGGAACCCATCGGCTGTACCGTTGATTGCACATCCAGCCACTGCCAAGTCAATTGATAAGGTGGTCAATATCATCAAGGGAGTGTGGCTTCGTGATAATACATATTGGTAATTTGTTCCGCCTTAATATGTGCATTTCGTAGATCTAGGAAAGGTTGAAGAGAAATAAAAGTTATGTCTGCCTCGAAGGAACCTTCGCTACTTGCTCACATCAACGAACTACATGTCGGGCCTCAAACAACTAAAGTTGCAGTATGGTGGGGTGTGCGCTGGAGAAATATCTATGGTAATGCGCATTTGTGGCATATATATTGCAGTAGAGAGACTGGAGGCAGTCAGATGCTCTTTTGCCAGTTACTGCTGTAGGCTCAGCTGATATGAATATCTTTGGTCAAACCTAGGGTGCGTCGCAACCGGCCTTTGGTACTGCTGCACCCACGTTTACCAAAGTTTACCAGGGCATTGCACCCTCACTACCGTATCTGACTGCGTCAAGCTGACCACCGAGTAGCGGAGGCCACCCAGCATATCACGCAACTCCAAGAGCCTGCCTAATTTGCCTCGCCGCTGCTGCGCTGATCTCTTTCGATTTCTTCAACTCCGAAAACCTGGACAAAACAGTTGCGACACTGATAAACTCTGTCCACGGTTTCCTGCTGTCATGTAACCTAGAGGGTGCATACTTACCTGTCCAGGCACATTTACCATTGTACACTTCCCACCAATGGATGGTGAGATCCGTAGTTACGCCTTCATCCTCCTTGTGAATTGATATGACACGCCCGACCCAGAACGGGACGGTTTCTATAGAGCAAGAAGAACCGCGTACCGCTACGAAGTCATTACATTCGTATTCGAGGTCTTGCAGGGGTTGTTCTTCCATCTCGATTTCAACTTCATCATGTTCAATTTCGTCTTGCAAGCCATCAACCGCATCAGTAACTGTTCTATACTTTCCCTTCATCTCAAATACGTCGCGCAGATTCCAGTGGAATCTCTCCAGTCTTGATTCATACACGCGGTCGCGTAGAAGCCGCAGCTGGGCTAACTTTCTCCTGTCATTCACTCGTGTCTCCTCAGACACAAGACGGGTGTTGATTTTATCAAGATCGTTAGGACATGTGGCTTCGGTCGGTGGTGTTTTGGCAAGGTCAGGTGCAAATTTCAGGAAGCCTCCGGTGCACTGCCCAACCTTGAGAGAGCCCCAATCGTCGTTACACCCAACCCGCGCGGAACATGCAGTGTTAAAAGAATTGCCACGATACTCTGGGATCCCCTCCACACGGTGAAACTTGAAATATCGAAAATGGGAAAACCGTTGAGGCTTTTCCAAACACCTTTCTTGGTCACACAGCCCAGAGAAGTTTATAATCTGGCGAAGATCAGCAACGTGAGGGGGAGGGTTATATGCCTTCCCGAGTTCAGTGATCAGGTCTTCCAGAGTTATGGCCTCATGATGCCTGAGCCGGCGAGCAGTGCAGCTGAACGCTTGGTCTATGTCAGAATGGGTATGACCAATTGGTAGAAACGACACAAAGACTTCTTGAAACACCCCCCATGCAACCAGGGATTCCATGTATCCGAAGAAATATCTGTTCTTATTTTCGCGAGTGCAATTGTCCACCTGCACGAACAGGGTGTCCGGGAGTCGGCCCTTCTCAGCCTTTACCATCAGCGTCCGATGAAGAGCTTCTAGTACGTGATTCGCGCCTGTCTCATATTCATCTGTCATAGTGAACAGGGACAGATGTTTCACGGGACCATGTTCAAGCACTCCAATTAGCTTAACTTTGATACTGTGCCCCTTTGTGTGCTTAGTATTGAAGAGGAAATGCGGCAAACCGAAGGCGGACTGGTCGGCACCGTCCAGAATGATAGAGCAATACTTAGCAGGATACAGTCCTGCTTTATCACACTTCTTCTGGTACTGGCACCGCTCCGCTGCAACCATATCGTTGTGAGTGGTTTTTCGCTCACGAAGTAGCCGAGTTGCTGACTCATCGGTACCGGCTTTGGAGAGCAGGTCTTGGATGAGATCGCATTCGGAACACACTGTGAACCTATGCACCCTCCGCACCTTGATGTTGGGCACGTGCTTTTGCCATGTCTCGTAAAAATAGCTTCGCGTGGGTGGGGCGCGCGAATGGAGGCGACTGAACTCAGAGAGGAAGATGTCGAAGACCTGGGCTTTTTGGAAATAGGGCAAGTGCTGTTCGTTTCGGTCGGGCATATGGTCGGCTGTGCTTTCTGAAAGACGTTCAAGGAAGCATATGACCACGTCCCGTTGATTAGCTTCTGAGTTTCTCACAGTAGAAGTCAAGGAAGACCTCCTCTTGCTAAACGGTGTGCCTTTAACAGAGCCCTGGAAATCCCTAGAAAACTGCAGGGACTTCTCTAGAAACTTATAACACACCGCCTTTCCATCGAAGAAAAACATCCCTGAGTTATCTTCCAACAAGCCCTCCAGATAAGCTCGTCTCCCGGCCCTATTCAGCAAAGATACATGTTCCACTTGAGCCTTGACGTATCGAGCGTCAACTTTGTAAAAACAACGGCGATGGATACAACATTTTAACTTATCCACCTCCATGTTTTGGAACGCATCAGCGTGGGCACGGCGTCGTTTAAGTAACACACTCTCCACACCCTTGCCGCGACGGCGACTCTTGTACGTGTATACTCTCTTTTTAAAAGGTGATGTCTCGCTGTTCGCAACACTGCGACTGGCCGGACTTCGTTGCGAGGGGGGTCCATTTTTCGTTCGAGTGTTAGAGGGCGGAGGGGGACGGTACTCAGCGTCACTACTAGATTTAGACAACTCATCTTCATGTTCCAGTGTTCGATATTCTGCGGCATTTGGCGTAGCTAGAGCATCTTCTTCTTGCAGTTCGGGTGGTGAAGATTCTGCTGCATTTGGGGTAGCTGGAGCTACTTCGGGTTCCGCAGCTATCCCTCGGGCTGCAATTACCAATGAGCGGATGCTCCACAATTTACGCTGCACTGTACCGGAATCCAGCGAAACACTTGATGACCGCCTTTGGGGCGATCGTCGTATCGCTGTGGTCGGGCTGGGTTGATTTCGCATGGTAGAATCCGGGAGACATGGTGAAGTGTGTCGGATGGGAACATTAAAGAGTTGCGTTGTGTCTGGCGGCGTTGAGAGTGGTGTGTGTGAAGTTGCTGGCGTCGCAGAAAGGGCGCCACGCTTCCCGTCTCGCAATCCTGAGCTTTGCGAGTTCTGAGCAGTGGGTGAGGCATCTGTTGGCGGACAACCACGTTTACGACTGCTCCTTGGCGTTTGTTGGGGATTCACAGGGCGGGACTCAGGGGTATGTAGAGTGGTTGGCGTGGCCAGCTGCACGCGACGCTTCCCGCTTCGTAGTGGGGTGCTTTGCGAGTCCCGAGCAGTACTACGCGGTGATGTGCGTGGGGGAGCCACAGTGCGAGACTCAGGGGTATGTAACGGTTCACTATGCCTCGAGCTACTCGCTTGTGCAATAGAGCGCTTTGCACGAGTCGTACGCCTAGTCGTAGTCATTGGAATGGTTCTGAGATGGGTTGTTGCCCCCAACAGTTCAGATGGGTTGTTGTGGATTGAGATGGGTTGAGGAACTTTATCGCGGAGACCAGGATGGTACCCTCTTTACCTTTTATATACTGGAGCGTGTATCAACTACAAGCACTGCAGCACGAGAATTCAGGTGATGGTGGGTGCAGCTCCACACGAGCAGCAGCGATACTGTTCTGTGGAACAGATAATGTCTGCTGGATGACCAGTTTAGCTATCCGTGAATACTGATATTCACTGAGCAGGTACGCCGAGCTATGAATGGTTGGCTGCTGTCTCTGCGCTATCATGAAGAAGTCTGTAATGGAAGCTTTACAGATCTGAGAGAGCGCTGTTTGAAACATATCTGAATCAAATATTTGGGAGATTGCACCCAAATCATATGTTGCACTAAATTTGATACGCAATGTTCACCATGTCCAAATATAGATTTTTCATTCCACATTTCAAGAGAAGAGTTATGCATTACTGATATTTAGTTTTAGGTTCTCAAAATCATGACACGTTTTCTGCTGTCCCACACGGCACAAATTCATGATCGCCATTGACGGACAGCACACAATCATGATCGGACAGTTCTTTCCGTTGCAGCCTCAACCGCAAAGTAAATCCGGGAGATTCAGGCTATGAATGAGTAGATAAAGTGCGGGTATAGGGACACGTACGCTACGTGCAGACATGTCCAGAAGATTCCTGCTGCGTACTGCACATACTGATGGCGTGGAGACGGAGTTCAATTATCGAACAGGCGGAGATCATGGACATCACTCTGATTCGATTGTTAGTCCTGCATATATTAACGTGTGGTATCAGTATGCAATTCTCGTTTGGTTCGCTACAACACCAGGGCAGAAATGAAGTATTCGGTCCGGCACGGTCGGCTACTGCAGTTTCCACAAGCAGGTGCAGGATTTCGTACTTCTTTCGGAATTGTTCATGGCACATTCGGAGCTACTGTATGTCTCGACTTCCCTATCTCATTGAATTGACCATGTGCTCACAAGCACCAGAACACCGGTAGCAACAAGCCATCCTGTTAATTGTTACTGGTTCGAGTTAGAGTAATTTCTGTCGGCAAACTGTTCGCCACCCTCCTTCCCAATTTAAAATTTCTGTCGTACTGCAGACCCCCGTTCTGTACGAAAGTGAACCCACTATCAGGTATGACGCGGAAAGAGAAGTCAGCTCAAGCGTCTCGGAATGATCCATCCCCACAGGTGCGCAACAGGATGGAGGCGGCAAAAGCATTGTTTGCGGACGTGATGGAGGGCTCAACTAACACGACAGTTGATCCTAGGGACTGCATACCGCTCACAAATGTTAGAGCCATAGTTCGTTCAGGTGTAGAACGAATGAAGGTACTGTTCCGAGGCCATGCCGTTGCCGAAGGTAATCACGACGCGGGTGAGGCACCTCACGAACCAGGTATCACTGCGGGATCGGATATGCCAGTGCTCATGCCGTTGACGGGTACCTGCCGGCGATATGTGATCGACCATTTCAAGGGGAAGTGTTTGACGGAGACGGAGGCAAGTGAGAAAAGTCGCACAAGGACGCAATGGTACGGCGTGGTCGACGGGATGCACAGACTTGTTGCTATCCTCGAGCTCATCGACGAGCTACCTGCGCAATGGAGTGGATTCTCTTGGAGTGTGACCATATTGAGTGGTGGTCATAACGTGCAAGTGTTGCGGCAACTTGCACGCCATCAAAACAGGAAGCATGCCCCTAGTTATTACATTGAAACGACCTTTTACGATACTCTTTGTGGTCTGCGAGAGGAGGCGGCTCGTTTGAAAGCGGAAAAAACGGCCGAACACCGACAGCAAAGCAAATCGCCTGTGCTTACGATGGTTGTGCTCATCAGAAGGAGAGCACCTTGAAACAAACTGCTACTACTGCGCTGCGACTGTCGCAGAGAGTAGTCAACACGATCGGAGAGATTGTTACATCTGAACATCTCGATCTCATCGCATCACCATGCACGCTAAGTGGTGTCGTGAGACCGTCCAAATCCCCGCACGAGCAACACGGACTATCAAGTATTTCGCAACTTCATTCACATCAGCTCACTTAATTCTTGCATCCCATTCATGAATGCTTCTGGTGCAGATGGCGAGCTTGCTCAGGTAAATACATTGTATCGTGTACGTGACATGTGCAGATTGCACAACTTCAAACCTGTATCATACAAAGTAGTTGGAGAGCAGTTTCAGAAGGCCAAGGCTGCTTTGCAGGAAGCAAGAAAATTCGAAGAACTATTGGAGACAGATAAGTGGCCAAGTGAAATGGAGACAACGAAAGCGAATTTACTATGCACAACCAAATTCGATATAGCAGTGCTCACTAACAAGGGAAACGACAGAGCAATACTGGATGTTATTCTAGAACTGTATCGCCGAACTTGTCCCCAGATCGCCTCACTCAAGGAAGAGAAGTACAAGGCCAAGTATGTTACAACCCCTGCCCCATCACCTGCTATAAACAGTACACCAGGTATCCAAGCTTCCGGCCCCCATACGTCCACGGCCGCTGCTCATACAGAGGGCAACGGTACGCTGGAGGGTACTGCTGATGAAGGAAATGAGATAATGCCGGCTATACCCGATGATCCACATATATCCGCCGACGAGAAAGATCCAGCTGAACAGAATACTGCCGATCCTCCGCCAGCTGCATATGCTAAGTCGGCTGCTCCTCAAAGCGAGGCCTCAGAACGACTTAAGACATGTGTCAATTACACGGACGATAGGGAGGTTTTCATGATGAAAAGGAGAGACTTCCTGAAGCAACTTGGCATAGAAGCATATCAAATGAAATGGCAGGAATACTATGGATCCGTGAGAACGGACAAATGCCCATTGTTCGATCTACTGTGTACAGACCCTCCGTACGGTACGCCATCATGCCGGTCAGGTGCAGGAAACGGTTATGATAATGTCGTCGACACCACGGAAATGAAGGCCGTCGCAGAACTATCACGAAGTATACTGAAACTCGGTGGATGGGTGTTTATATTCACATCAATACAGTACTTTAGTAGATGGTACAATGCGTTTAAGGAAACGGGTTTCAGCGGACCTCAGTACCCTTACGTCATCATGAAGGACACCAAGACGTTGCAAGAATATCGAGGGGACGTCTTCCCTCAGAACGCCTGTGAATTTGGCATGTTCGCTAAGACACCAGGGCATCGACCGGATGGGTTCAAGGTAGATTTACGGAGCCCCTACCATGTTTTGCAGGCCCCAGAGAAACGGAAGTTTGCGGCAATGTCTAGGGTACCAGTTACTTCTAACAAGTTACTCAAGCCTGGAACGAGATCACCCATTCTGACGGAGGAGAAAAATCCTAATCTCTTAGCTGAGCTTATGTCAACGTTCTGTCCAGACAACGGTCATGTTCTGGACATTTACGGTGGTACTCTTTCTACGGCAACTTCTTGCATTCGGACAAACAGAAAGTGCACTGTAGTGGAGGCAGATGCTGAGCGATATCGTTTCGCCCATGAACGGCTTCGTTTAATCGCCCAAAACCACTGCGGTCTATCAGAAGCTACTAATGCGCCAATGAAGAGGTCATGTAAAGATCCTTCTTCCGTACCATCCTTCGTGACAAGAAACTCCATCACGAGCGATACTAATAACTTGTCCGACAATGTCCTGTTATTACGTGATATGAGAAAACCTGAAAGCGGTATTGCTGATAGTGGGGAAGAGCCCTCAATGGCTGTACAGGCAGCTACAACCGGGGGATCTAATGCGTCGTTCCTGGAAGCTGTGAAACCGGGAAGTACCGTGCGATTGATGGTGTCCGGGAAGGTGGTAGGGACCGGTACTCTTCAACTCCCTCCGGGCGATTCTTCGAAGTTCTACAGAAGGCTGCACAGACACGAGCTCAAAGATGTTGAGAGAGATGGCGAGTGCCTAGTTGCTGTGTTCCGTGTGTCAATTCTACCTGAGTCGAGGAGTGTGAAGTACCCTTACAATTTCAAAGGACAGGAGGCAGTCCCGGACAATCTGCGTGATATAGGTAGCGCCTTCTGCGCCTGGGGCCTGCACAGTATGGCGCTCTTCAATGATGCGATTGTTACTCACTCGTCGGTACAGAACACATAGTACTCATGTAAAAGGCTGTACTGTTCTTCACGTCGGGCTTCGCAAACCATATTCACCGTATCAACTCTTATCTGTCTTACGCTCACCACAGAGTGGCACGCTGTCGTATCACGCACTATTCGTGCATCGTCGCATTGCAGACATTCTGCCGTTTATAAGCAGCAGGCAGTAGCACAAAAGGCTGAACTCTTCTTCACATCGGGCTCTGCCAAGCGTCATATCCACTTTGTCGAAGTCTATATAATAGACACACACCCCCCGCAACGCCCACCTTCTCAACCATCACCGCCGACCACCAACCAACACCAAGATGCCGTCAGAGGATGGCTGGTGGCGGGTACTGCATGACATAGTCGGGGTAGTGAGGGATGGGATGGCGTGGAATAGATACTGGGCGGGGGTGTGACGGTTGTTGGTGGTGATGGCGAGGAAGGGAATGCTGGTGTTTAGCTTGGAGTTGGCGGCGAGGGGGGGTGGACGTGACGATACGGGTCATCGTAGTGGGTCGGGGAGGCTTGAAGTGGGCCACAATCGCCAACTTCGAGCAAGTCCAGACAGAATTTAGGATTAAATTCTGTCGGCAGATTGTGAACAGGTATCCAATTTTTATATAACATAAATTGTACTGCAATTCCCAAGTAAAATTGTATGATAATTTTTTTGATTTGGCCTATACAGAACCCCCCATCCCCCAGATTTAGAGAGTACATGTTGGACGATAACTTCTAAACTATTTTGGTTTGTCCACTTCTGGTTTCTGCATATCACTACTACTGCTCTAAGCTTTACAACCATATAAAAATATCTGGAATCCGAAGGGGTGCCCGTGGTACTGTTTGGTATCCCAAATTCTGGTTACCATCAAACCAGTGTTATTGTCACACCCCATCATAATCATGGGATCAAAATCAAGTCCAAGAACATCAGCAACCACTTGACGCAACCAAGTCGCCTCCTAACACCCTTCACATAGTGCAATGTACTCAGCCTCACACGTCGAAGTTGCAACCACAGTCTGTTTCCGGGAACTCCAATTGATCGCTCCACCGCAGAACTTGAAAACATATCCGCTGCTCGACTTGCGAGAGTCTGAACAACCGGCCCAGTCAGCATCACTGAAGCCGAACAACTCCGGCGATTTGGATTTATTGTCAAATACGATTCCTAAGTTTCGAGTCCCTTGCACGTATCGCATTACTCGTTTTACACTTGCCCAGTGTGACTCACATGGGTTGGCAGAATGCTGAGAAAGCTTTCCAATCGCATATGCCCTGTCTGGACGAGTGCCAACCATCAAGTACATCAGGGATCCTACTGCCTCACGATACGGTGCATTTGTTTCGGAGTCGTTTTCTGTTGAAAGCGTGGTTGTGTGACCTTGTTCCATTGGTGTCAGAGAGAGGTTACACGTTGACATTCGAAAACGTTCAAGCACTTTTGATGCATGCTTAGTTTGAGTGAGACTCAACGTCTTGGCTGTGCGATCCCTTTGAATTTCAAGACCCATGCAGACTTTTGCTTCACCAAGGTCTTTCATCTCAAACCGTTTATTAAGCTCCCCCTTCATCCATTTGATGGCATCGATATCACTACCAGCGAGTAACAAGTCATCGACATAAAGTGCAATCAGCATGATAGTGTTACCGATGCGTTTAATGTAGAGACAAGGATCACTACGCGATGTCTCGAATCCCAATTCACCGAGTAAGAAATCATCCCCTTTGGCATGCCATTGACGATGTGCTTGTTTAAGACCGTAAAGTGCTTTCAAAAGTTTACACACGTGATCCTTTTGCTTTTGTCAATGCACCCTTCGGGTTGCTCCATGTAGATGTCTTCATCCAAGTCGCCGTTCAAAAACGCAGTTACGACATCCATCTGATGAAGTTCGAGGTCATAATGAGCAACTAAGGCAAGAAGTAGGCGAATAGTGGTAAACTTTATGACGGGGGCAAATGTCTCAGTATAGTCAAGACCTTGCACTTGCTGGAATCCTCGAGCAACAAGTCTGGCTTTTGCACTTTCAACTATATTGCCATTTGCATCAGGCAGTTGCTTGACATTGAAAACCCATCTAGATGTCAAGATGTTTGACGCCTCAGATCGAGGAACAAGTTTTCAAGTCCGATTCTTGGTCTGCGAGGCAAGTTCTTTGTCAATGCCGGTCTGCCGAAATGCGGCTCTAGGACCGTTGGTTGCCTGGTTGAAAGTCTTGGGACCTTCAATAGCGACATGCGCATGTGAAAGAAGAGCAGCTGCAAAGTTGCTCCTCCACTATGATGCGGGAGGTCTGCTGACTCGAGACGATCTTCGTACAGCTGGAGTCGGAGTTGGAGGAGTGACATTCGGAGTTTCGACAGCAGTTGGTACATCATCTTCATTTTCATCATTCTCACTTACAGAATGAGCGCCATCGTTTTCAAGAACCTCCTCCGAAACTTCGTCTTCTTCAGAACCAACCTCATCCGTATTTGGGGTATCAGCTGTATTCCCATTGTCGCCACCGAGCAATACAACGTCAACATCAGAGTTGATTGAATCACTTTCGTGTGCAGGAATGTCATGCATCCCACATGTCGATTCATCAAACTTGACATCCCGTGACACAACAATTTTATTCAACTCTCCGTCCCAAAGTTTGTATGCCTTACTGCATTGCGAGTACCCAAGAAACATCGCTTCACGCGCTCGCACGTCCGGCTTACGGAGCTCTAATTTTGGTAATGTATACCAACATTTTGATCTAAATACTCGCAAATGGCCAACATTTGGAGTAGAATTCATCCAAATGTGGTGCGGGGTTGTATTAACGGGCAAAGCGCGTGAAGTAACTCGATTGCGTACATATACCGAAGTGGCAAGCGCCTCGGCCCAGAATCGCTTACTGACCTGTTTCTGAGAAAGCATAGAGCGGAAAAGATCAATCAAAGTTCGATTTAAACGTTCAGCAACACCGTTTTGTTCAGGGGTGTACGCCGTTGTGAGTTGGTGCTGCATACTGTTTAAATCTAAATGCGACTTGAGTTCCGTCGACAAGTACTCTCCCCCTCGATCAGTGCGAAGCACCTTTACTTTGCGACCAGTGTGGGTTTGAGCCAACTTTTCATACAACTTGTATTTTGCAAACGCCTCAGATTTATTTCTCATCGTGTACACAAAAACCCAGTTGGAGTGATCATCTACAAATGTAATGAAGTATCTCGAGCCACCAATGGACTGTACTTCGAGCGGACCGCAGACATCAGAATGTACCAAGTCAAGACAGTTCTTTGCTCGAGACGATGATCGCTGTTTTGGGATTACTGATCGCGTTGCTTTCCCGAACACACACGCAGGACAAATGAGAGGGTGATTGTCAGACTTCGGATTCATTGCACTGATGACATCGCTTTGACGAACGTTGATGCCACTTACCACATTATTGTGAATCATTGATGCAATTCCTTGTACAATAACATGGGCCATGCGTTCATGTAGCGTCTGAAGGGTAACTAAGTGAGCAGAAAAGATTTCATTCATGACGTCAAGTATGTACAAATCCCCAACTTGGCTCGCTGTGGCAACTACAGTTGGTCCTGCAGTAACGCGGCATTTCTCATTTTCAAATGACACTTGCAAACCCTTCGAAACCATTTGGCTAACAGACAGTAGCGAGTATCCGAAATCAGGGACATGCAAAACGTTTGACAATTTGTAAGGATGTGGACTACCGTTGACGTTCAACATGAATTCTACCTCGCCGCGACCAGCGACATTAGCTCTAGCCCTCGTGCTCATCTCGACTGATCCAGATTGCTTCTGTTCATAAGTAACGAACAAAGAGCGATCAAACGTAATGTGAGCGCTGCAACCGGAATCGACAAGCCATGACCCTGCGTTTGCAGCCCTCTTTTCTAGAATGGGAAGTCGAAAGCAAGCAAGTAAAGTCACTCTCCGCAAAGGCAGCTGTGGAATTGTCATCTCGAGAAAAAAATGCACTTGGCTTTAAGCCAGTGTTGCGTGACCGAAACCCATCTGGCGGTGCAGGTCGGCGCCCATTCACGTCCTTGCCCCAGCAACGCGCTGCAGTATGCCCATGTCTATTGCAATTCGTACATTTCATATCGCGTCGAATAGGCATACGATTGACAAGTGCAGGTGGATGTGGTGATGAAGCAGAAGCGGTCTTCATGCTTTCTCGTTGTTCTTCTTGCAGCAGAGGACTCTTCACAAACTCGAGTCCAAACACTTTATCTTCATTGCCAAGTGCGTCAAGAGCAACAATCAGGTTATCGAATCGTGGAGGCAAGCCATTCAACACAGCCATTGCAATTTCTTTATCGTCAATCTCAACACTCAGTGACTGCAATCTGGCAGCAAGTTGCTTCACACGATTGATGAACACGAGCACTTTCTCGGATGGGACCATGGATACAGTGTAAAAGTCGCGACGGGCGGCAAGTTTGTTGAGCAAAGTATGACGCTCAAACACATTCAGAATTGCTTCCCATGTCTCTTTCGCACTGCTACACCCTCGCACATGTTGCAAGTAGTCATCAGAAAGCGTGAGTCCGATGACTGCCTTTGCTTTTGCGTCACCACGGATCCATTTTCTCCGGTCATCTGACGTCGCATTCTCCGAGATATCATCAAAAACGTATTGATCGACATCTCGGAGAGCAAGCAGTAGCTGGATTTTCTGCTTCCAGATGTAAAGTTAGATGCGGTCAGCTTCTCGATTCTGACCGATCCAGAGCTTTGGTCATCCATTTCGCCGAATGGATGTACCCTTCGAGTATACAAGGTCTTCTGTTCCGGGATCCCAAGCCGTTAACCGATAGTCAACAATGGCAAGCCCACCCGTATAGGATAATGGTAGGTTCGGAGGGGCAAGGGAAAGAAGGAGGGCAGGTTGATGTGTGTGAGTGAAGGAGTTGGTACCGAGGTTTACTTGGAGCCGTCTTTCGGCGATACTTATACACTTTAAGTGTTACACTATCCCATTACTTTGGCACCTGGTAAACCGTACCCACCATATGCGCGACCAAGCGCGGTCCTCTTCTGGCCCGTCCACACTGTTCTATTTCCACCTTACGAATTGACTATTGACTATCAGTGCACAACAGTTTCTACACATTTCGAGTGACTGTAAACCATGGCCCTATGCATGCAATCGTTTCACACCTTACTAATCTGCATCCAGACATGACAGAATATATTCTTGCACAATGAACAACTTGGCATCTCTCTATTTCCAACAACGCAAAGTCCTGTCTTATCTCAGTCCCCATACATGCCCTTGTTTCGTACCTTACTAATTTCGGTACACACTGCCAGACAACTATCACGGATAGCAACAATGTGCATCCAGACTTTCTACACATCTCACGTGATATCCGATGTGAATCACACGAGTACTGTCATCAACTTGCATCCAACGGCGCACCATAACGAGAGCACAGTACAACGTCGCATGCTGACGAGAGTGTAGTACAACGGCGCATGCTGATGCAAGGGTCGCATACAGCGTGACGCGTACACTGAATACTCACGTAAGTACATGTCTCTTGCGAGAAATACTTGTTGTACTTTTAATTCACATGTACTATGCTCGGACACGCGCCGGACCGTATGTAGGCGACGTGTACAAGTGTACGTACACGCAGCAACCTGGCGACGTGTACATGTGTACACCTCACACAAGTGTCCAGCGCCAAGGCCACACGTAATTACCCATTACAACCATGGTGAACAACTTCAAACCCCCGAAATAATGTAATTAAAACGTATACCGATCATTCAAGATATATCACCAGCATGACTGCATATAAGTGGACAATAACAGACCAATAGAATTGCAGCATTCGAACCGACACGCAATAGATTTGCAGTATTGCCTGTGTAGCCCTATAACGGTTCGGGCCAAATGCAAATTTTCGGCATTTATGCAAATTTGCATAACCCTCCAAAAGTCCACTTTCGTCCCCAGAACCCCAAAATCTGAGACTTTACACGTGTCATGTGGTGATATGGGGTGAGGGTCCGGACCGTCGAGTCATGTACACGTGTCACTCGATTTTGCACTTTCCAGATAACAGCATGTGGTCGCACATTTTCAATACCTCCCCTCGATCACATGCTTTGGGCAGCTTTGCACTCCGAAAGCCCAACCATGCCCACGAACTTTTCAAACAGCACGCCACCAAGTGGTTTGGTCAGCATATTGGCTGGCATTTCTGTTGTCGGACAATGGTACAATGTGACCAGCTTTCGCTGCACCGCATCTCGAACAAAATGATACGTAATATCAATGTGCTTGTTGCGATTTGTAGATTCGTTCTGAGCAAACGCAATCGTACCAGCGTTGTCACATCCAACGCGAATTGTTGGATCCGAATTCGCACCAAGTACATCGGCATGGAAGCGTCGAAGCCACGCAGCCTCTTTGCATGCTTCACTGAGTGCGATGTATTCTGCCTCACAAGTAGACTTTGCAACTACTGTTTGTTTCCGGGAAGCCCAACTGATAGGCCCATCACAAAGCTTGAACACGTACCCACTCGTTGATTTTCGTGATTCAAGGCATCCACCCCAATCTGCGTCGCTATACCCATGAAGTTCCGTACCAAGATCATCTTTACCAAACACTATTCCAAGATGCTGGGACCCACGCAAGTATCTCAAAACACGTTTCACACCTGACCAGTGCGACTCGTGAGGGTCGGCACAGTGTTGAGATAACTTTCCAATGGCAAACGCAATATCGGGGCGGGTGCCGACCATTACGAACATTAGACATCCAATGGCCTGACGATATGGTTCAAAGCATGGGTTGTCATCAGTGCCAGTTTCGGCCACTTGCATTGTGACATGTCGAGACTGTTCCATCGGAGAAACGCAAGGATTGCATGCCGACATTTTGAACCGTTTCAGTACTGCTTGGGCATACTTGGACTGTGTGACGTGTAGCATAATCGCGAGGACGTTATTCGAACGCGCAGGGTGACTACTGTACTCCCGCAAAATGCACTACAGCGCGCACACCCGCGCCTGTAAGTACGCGCTTGCTGCTTGCTGTGCACGTGTACAGCGTGACGATCCGGAGTAAGGCGCGCGAGCTTACCGTGTAAGGCGCTACCTAGATACTGTAGTATATGTTATGATAGATTATTTACTTGTATATTAAATGACAGGGCGGCCGGCGGCGGAGGGAGGAGAAGGACAAGCACGGGCTTGGTACCAGATCCTCCACCGCAGGTCTAACCCCGTCCGTTTATTCTAAACGCGTTCTCTTAACGCGAGCGCGTTAACTAGAAACTAACGCGGGTAGCGGTCGCGAACGTACGCGCGCGAGCTGGATCCGCCTCCGCCCGTCGGTGCTAGAACGCTAACTAGCGCCGCCCCGGGGCGTCGAGCGCGTCGAACCGCTCTACCGCGTACTGTGTTCGCGTCCGCTCCCCACCGCTCTACCACGCTGCCACCGCCCGCGTTCTTTTCTGGTGTGTGTGTTTTTGTCCTCTCTCGCGTACACAGGTCTTCGAAGAACCACAGCTAAACCCCCAACGCGACCGGGGGTTTATGCTACATTGGTCTCCCGACCTAGAAGGCCACACGATTATCGTGAGAAGACTATCGTTCGAGTCCGCGTCCGCACGCGTCGAAATGGAAGAAGGATCCGCCCCCTCAATTCAATTCGAGCCGGCGAATATGGAGTCAACCGCGTTCCGCACCTCCGAGTCAGCCGCGCTCCGCGTCCCATTCGGCGGCGGTGGCGCAGGTCTCAGTGACTGCGAACCGTCGCCTGAATTATCAGAAGGCCGCGCACGCGCGATGTATGACCGGATCGCGACGTATATTGAGGAGGTCCGGACCGCGCTTCGGATCGACGTAACCGACGCGGTATATTCGCGTTGCATGGAAGAACTACGATCCCTTCGCGAAGGGAGGTTTGACCGCGTCTCCCAGTCTCTGGATAACCTCCGAGCACTAGTCGATCAACTGCAGAGTCGACTGGTGCTCGTCGAGGAATCGCGTCTCGACTCCCCCGACGAGTTCGGGGAAGGCCGCCCCGAGAGAACGGCCTCTGCGGGACGTACTGACGCGAGACCTTTTCCTTCCGCGGAGCAGATGCGCGCGTTTGCCCATGTGACCGCGCAGTTAAATTCTACACCCCGACGTGTTCGTCAGATGGAACGTACCCCGACGGCGACGTCACCCGGAGCCCCACCGTTAGGGCCCGGTGGTACTGTACCTCCGAACGCGTCCGGCGCTCAAGATGTGGAGCCGGTTGGTGGTGACACCAGTCGGCCCGCACGCGGAGATCGAACAAGGATGGACGCAACTTTCGCGTCCGAAACCCAAGCCCTGCCGCATGTCGCCGGAGACATGCGGCAGACGGTTCGCGTACCTTACGCGGACGAGACTAGACGCGGGGATACCACCCGGGGATCGAGAGAACCGATTCTCGCTTTTGATCCCCGGTGGGGCGGCTATCAGCCCCAGGATCTCACTACGCGTCGGGGCCCGGTAGACGTCCGTACGCTACCGGTGACCCCATTTGGCACATTGGGCCCCGCGGCCCCCGGGGTCGAGGCGGTCCACACGATGATACAGGAATTTAGCTCCGTAGCTAATTACAGGATGTATCGCCTGGACAACGTCTCGACCCTCGTCACGTCAGGAGACGCGGGGCGAATCGCGAAGTATGTGCAGCGATGTCGTGGGATTCGTCCCACGATGCGCAATTTCGATGGAACGAACGCGATTGAATTACTCCCCTTCCTGAAAGATGTACGCATCACGTTCAATTCGCAACATCTGACGGAAGGGGTCGCGATTCGCGTCCTCGCGCATTTTCTCGAACGCGACGCGGAAAGATTATATACAAGCTACACTATGCGCGGAATCCGCGCAGGCCAGCTCCATGACGATGTGAGCTGGCCTGGACTTATTAATCAATTCATCAAGCGCTACCTCACTGATGACGTACTGGGGGTAGCGCACGATGCCGTCGCGTCGGCTCATCAGAAGCCGCACGAGACGGAAAACGCGTTCGCGGATAGGCTCGAATCGAACGCGTTCAAGTGCACCGCAGTATTTACGGAGCAAGCCTTGGCTCATTATTTTGTACGCGGATTGGCTCCCGCGACGCGAGCAGCGGTGGCAGAGACCGTCCAGAGGTTGCCCGCGAACCAGAAGACGGACCTGTCAATTATCAGACGCATCGCGACTGCAGAAGGAACCACGTTTCGCGCCCGAAGCGGACTACCGCTGCCGGACCCGAAACCGGCAGCGAGGGGAGGGAGAGTCGCCAGGTCGAACGCGACGAGCTCCCCCGCGTCAGCCCTCCACGTTAACGAGGAGGATTGGGAAGCTGACCCCGTCCTCGTCATGAGAGGCGGGGAGTCTATAGAAGGCCGGCCGTCAACGCCGGCGTCGACGGAGACCACGGGCAGCTTTGCCACCGCGTTCGGGCATACCCCAGCGGGGATAGGTGGTCCGGACCACCGCATCGCGGAATTGGACATTTGGCGTCAAAGAGGCGGACGCATACCCTCCTGTGTTCCCCGGCTCACCGAGGAAGAGGCTCGTCAGGCGACGACCTTCGCCTCAGCCGACGGCAGCGCGTACGTCTGCTGGCTGTGCAGAACGCACGGCCATGCCATGTACGCGTGCCCCTTCCTCGCCCCGGAGCAGCGGATGTTTACCGCGTATCGAAACTACCGGTACCAACTACAGACGCGTCCAGGGATGAGGAACCTCCTCCAACAGTCGGTCGCTGGTGACCGTGGTCCGCGTTCGGGCCACACGAATCGCCCTGGAGGAGGCGTCCGTTTCGCCCCTCGCGGAGGAGGATACAGGCGCGAACAACGCGATTTCAGACAAGCCGATACGCGATACCCGCGTCAAGATGGAAGAGGAGAACGCGGTCGGTCCAGATTGCCGACAGGGGTACAGAACGCGATAATGTACCTCCAGGACTGGGCAGGGGATCCGAATCCCCTGCCCCTACAGGAAAGCGAGCGAGAGCCGACTCTCGCCGCCCCCCAGATTTTACAACGTCCGAACGTTGAAAATCAACCCCGCGAGGTACCCGAGTACTTCGCGGATGCTGCCGCTCCAGAGTGGGTAGGGCCAGGCCAGCCACTCGAACGGAGGTCCGGAGCCGCGTTGGCTACAGATAGCGGCGCGAGTAGCACGGATAGTTCAGGTAGCTCAAAAAACGCGTAAAGGCGGTCACGTTTACGCGGTCACGTGAACCGTCTCGCTCTTATACCCCCGACCCGTCCATATACCCCTATCAAGGGCGAGGTGAATATTTACCGATAATATTCCCCTCGCCGCAACACGAAGTCACCGAGACCCCCGCCGGTCCGGTGCAAAAACAAGTATTTATCAAACGCGAAATTACTGCGGCTTCCGTAGGCCCGGTACCACCCCACGAACGCGAATATTTCCGGACCGCCGGAGGTCGGATGCCACGGATCCGCCGTGAAGGCACCCGGGCCAGCGAGAGCCCGGTGCAAGAAGAAGAACGCGACGTGCGCGTCGAGAAGGCGCCGCATGAAAAAGTAACTCGTGATCAAGGCGTGGGCCACTCCTTGGGCCCAAGGAGTCAAGAGCCGAAAGACGAACGCGAGGCCTCGGACCCCGACGGTCAAGGAAGAAGAACGCGAAGAAAGGGCAAGACGCGACGCCGACGCCCAAAGCGAAATGACCTGGCGCGAACGGCCACGCCTAAGATCGTCGAGGGCGTCGTCTGTCTGATGACGTCCAAGATCTACAATATATTGGGCTCGATAGCTTCTGAGAAGAACGCGTTCAAGCCGTACACTATCGCCGTCGATACGTGTTCTGGCTACAATCTGGTGAGAAAGGCCGACCTTCCTCCCGATTGGACGCGACATGCGATACGCGACGCGCCATTGCCAAGGCTGGCCGGAGCAAACAGTAATCCGTTGAGGCTGAGCGCAGTGGTCCGCTTGGTTGTCCGGATTCGGAACACGATGTTCCGAGTCCCGTTCGTCGTCGCGGACCAACTGGCTGTTCCTGTGCTTCTGGGCACCGCGTTCATTGACGCGCATGTCCGGAGCATCGACATAGAAGCCCAGAGGCTCGAGCTCCGGCATGGGGGCGCCGTGGCCATCGTGAACGCGAAGGGGGAGCCGTCTCCCCCTACAAGGCGACATGGACGCGAGACAAACCGCGCAGAAGTACGCAAAGAAACCCAGCACCCGATTCGGATCGCACGCTGGGTAAATGTCCTCGCTATGTCGCAAGTTCGGGTGCGCGTTACGACGGCGGGGAGAGGCCTGGTATTTTTGGAGCCCAAGCCGTCGCTGCAGCACCGCCACGGGGTGCGGCTGACCAACGGAGTCGCGGAAGTGCTACCAAACCAGGTCTTCGAGGTTATGGTCGCAAATTTTTCGCGTCAGGTACGACGATTGCCGAAACATACAGTCGTCGGATACGCGAAACGGAACCCTCTTGCCATCCTGACACCGGAGCGTCGGGTGGCCGAGGAGATCGCGCACGCGTTGCACATTTCCAACTTGGACGGCCAAGAAGAAAAATTAGGAGCAGGACGGCCTGACTCCACCGCGAATAAGAACGCGAACAAGAACGCGGACGAGGAGCACGCGGGGTACCAAAATTTCGCGAAAGATACCGGACGCGTACAATATAAGGATACCAAGTCGGACGCGGAAGATTGGGAAAAGGAGATTGATCTATCACATGTGAAGGACGAGAAATTACACGTACAGGTGCTTGAGATGCTACGCGAACACTCAAGTTTGTGGAGCGGGTCGCTCGGAATGATCCAAGCGACGGAACACCGCATCCCACTTGAGCCCGGCACGAAGCCGATACGCGCCATGCCCTACCGCAAAGGGCCCGCGATGCGTGAAATGGTCGCGAAAGAAGTGAAGAAAATTTTAAACGCGGGAGTGATAGAGCCCGCGAATACGGAGTGGGCGTCCCCGGTCGTCCTTGTCCCAAAGAAGGACGGTAGTTTACGCTTCTGTGTGGACTACCGTCGCTTGAACGCGAAAACGCTGGCGGATTCGTATCCGCTTCCGCGTATGGACGACTGTATTGATTCATTGGGAGACGCGGCTGTGTTCACTACGCTGGACTGTAACTCAGGATATTGGCAGATTCCGGTCGCACCGGAAGACCGCGACAAAACTACTTTCACCACCCATATGGGAACGTTCCAACATTTGCCGATGCCATTCGGGTTACGCGGAGCTCCAGCCACTTTTCAACGCGCGCTGGATATAATTCTATCACGCGTACGATGGCAGATTTGCCTAGTGTATCTAGACGACGTTATCGTCTTTTCGCGTACGCACGCGGAGCACGCGAAACATTTGGACGCGGTTCTGGGACTTCTGAGAAGCGCCGGCATTTCTCTCAAGTTGAAGAAATGCAGCTTCTTTCAGCCACGCGTACACTACCTAGGGCATGTGATATCTCCAGGGAAGTTAAGCGTGGCAGAAACCGCAGCGGACGCGTTCAAGACATTTACATTTCCCCGAACGTTGACACAAGTCAGGTCATTTCTCGGGGCATGTAATGTCTACCGCCGCATTGTGCAGGGGTTCGCGAAAATCGCGCGCCCCCTCACCGATATGACGCGGAAAGACGCGGACCCGGACTACGATAACCCGACCGCGGCTCAGGTTCACGCGTTCGAAGAGCTCAAGGCGCGGATGATTGCGCCCCCCATTCTCGCGCTCCCGAGATACGGACGGCCGTATATGATTGATACTGACGCAAGCGCGTATCAACTGGGGTGCACGCTTTTACAAGAGCACGACGGGACCAACGATTGGCGTCCCGTCGGCTATTGGTCGTATTCCCTCAACGATAGTGAGCGGAACTACAGTGCGACTGAACGCGAATGTTTCGCCGTAGTGTGGGCCGTCCGCACACTACGGCCCTACATTGAGGGAACCAAATTTACCGTGAGGACAGACCATGACGCGTTACGATGGCTGATGTCCCTCACAGAAAGCTCCGGCCGACTGACGCGTTGGCGACTACGGTTAGCGGAGTATGACTTCACCATCCAATACAGACCTGGACGCGTTCATCAAGTACCCGACGCACTGTCGCGTCTCATTTCCCCGAGGACCGCCGACGATCCTCGGAAGGCCGTCGAGGTGGATGACGACATTCCCACCTTCGACGGCACTACCGTACGCGATGTGTCAGATGAATTACGCGACCATACTTGTACCGCGAAATGCGACCACAAGAGCGACCACGTGTTCGTCACAACGCGAAACAAGGCGGGGAGAAGGAGAAAAGCGTGTTCACGCGACGGGCCGGTGGGCGACGAAGAAGCCCCGGCTTTACAA
Organism: Chondrus crispus; assembly: GCF_000350225.1. Taxonomy (NCBI): domain Eukaryota; phylum Rhodophyta; class Florideophyceae; order Gigartinales; family Gigartinaceae; genus Chondrus; species Chondrus crispus. The sequence continues at coordinate 52,323 of NW_005179137.1, read as the reverse complement.
GAACGCGACGACCTATGGGCTGAGATAGAAGAACCCGACGCGGTGGATATTGAACGCGCTCAAGAACCACGAATTGACGCGTCAGGCCCCCAGGTCGCTCCTCCACAGGACGACCTGCCGGCCCCTCTCACCCTGGAGGAGATAGCCGAGGAGCAACGCGTCGACGATTTCTGCCAAACCGTACCGGCCAGACAGTCGGAAAGTCGCGACTCCGCGGTCTTCGAGGACCACCAAGGGGTTTTGAAGCGCAAGCACCCCTACGATCCTGAAATCATTCAAGTGGTGGTCCCTCAGTCACTACGCGCGCGTCTGTTGCGGCTCTGCCATGACCCCGCGATCGCGGGACATCCGAGGCAGAACCGCATGTATCACGCACTCCGACGCTGGTATTACTGGCCACATTTGGCTGCGGACGTGGCAGCGACAGTACGCGGATGCCGGACATGCGCGAAGAATCGCGTCAAACTCCGAAAACATCTCAACCGGCTGAGATTGTTCCCTGCTACGCGTCCATTGGAGAGCCTCGCGATAGACATTCTTGGACCGCTTCCGAAGACCAAGGGAGGAAAACAATACCTTCTGGTAATAACGGACCGGTTCACAAAGTTAACTCAAGTCGTCGCGTTGAGGACAGTGACCGCGTACACAGTGGCGACCGCGTTTTGTGACGCGTGGGTTTTCAAGTACGGCATTCCGCGTTCGCTGTTGTCCGATAATGGACCTCAATTTAACGCGAAGTTCTTCCACAGCGCGTGCCGGATCCTGGGGATTACGAACTTGTATACGTCCGCGTACCATCCCCAGACCAACGGCCAAGTGGAGCGCTACAGCCGTACTATCGCGTCTATGTTGCGTAACTACGTCAACGAACACCAAGACGATTGGGATGTGTACGTGGGGCCATTAACTTACGCGTACAACTCCCACGTACACAGGTCTACGCGTACGACCCCATTCGAGCTTGTACTCAGCCGACCTCCCCCAGAATTTTCGCTTCGAAGGACGGAGGGGAACGCGCCCCTTCCGGATAGAAAAACGCATCGCGCGGAGTTCCTTAAGAAACTGGACGAGACAATTCAGAAGGCATATAGCAGCCTGCGACGAACGCAGGCTCGCTACAAACGCGATTTCGACAAACGCGTGAGACGCGTAAACACGCGAGTCAAGCCTGGAAATTATGTATACCTCGACCCTACGGACGGAGCGAAGACATCAAATAAGCGCGCGCTCTGCCAGAGGGGGATCCCACCCCTTCCCCCTCAGTGCACGACACACGATTGATCGTGATGGGGTCACAGAACGCGTGTCCGCTGATAGGTGCGTGTACGCGCCACCACCTGTGGACGCACCACGGGCAAGCACAACCGCGCCGGGTGACCTTGCTGACAAGGTCACCACGGGGACACAGTACGCGGTGGACCGGCTTCTTGATCATCGCGTAATGGAAAACGGGACCGCGGAGTTCAAGGTGAAGTGGGCAGACTACGAGGATCCCACGTGGACAGCAAGGACACATATCCCCGAAGAACTCGTCTCGCGTTACGCGAGCCGACTAAGCGCACGCACGGGTAGGGACCTGACAACCGAGTTGAACGCGGACGTTCAACCTTAAGGGGGGGCCCTCAACCGCTTTCTGACGCATCGCGTTCGAAGCAATTCAGAGAAACGAAGGACGCGTGCCCCTCGGCAGAGTCGACATTCAAGAAAGAATTGGACCCTGAGCAGCCGTCCAAATGAGGCGGACGAACGCGGACTGTATTCGCAAAAACCAGAACGCTGAAGATGCCATACCAAACGCCGGAACGAGACGGTTGACGTCGGAATAATACGCAAGGTGAGATGGAACACTGGGTCCGCGGACAGACAGCAGAGAGCACAGTACACGCGCAATGAAGCTCCACGCTCGGCAGGGCTACTATACCTATGCTGACTCCAGGCCTCTGCAATGGAGTACTGAAGCATAGAACACGCCGTGGAAACCCCACGATCAGTAGCGGGACAAACGACGCGACGCCCGACGCGCAGAGATACACACGCGCAAGAAGAACCATAGAGATAGGCGCCAGGACTTAGACGTGAGACGCTGCAAGTCACGAGACGAGCCAACGCCTCATGAATGGGCAGGAGATGACGTCCGGTACTGTGCGCTTGCGTGCAGTGGCCAAGCCGCCGCCACCAAGCGGAAATTTAATGAGAAAATAGCTCGGATGACGCGGCCAGCGACATGGCGTACACTGGCGCCCCGTACGCGGGACACGCAATTCTGGGTAACTCGCACCGCGCCGCGATCCAGGCGGCCGACGCCCCTCCTCGCCCCCACGTCCTTGGACATCATGGGTACGAACCCTGTGGACGATCGTGCAGTCGCGGCCGAACTGAACGCGAAACGGCCGCGCAGACGCGATCGTCGAGAGAACGCGGTCAGGACGCGACCTCACGAAGCAAGCGCACTATGAACGCGGACTTCTCCTGAAATTATTCATGGGTACGGACCCTGTGGACTATCGCGCAGCCGCGGCCGAATTGCACGCGACATGGCCGCGCAGACGCGATCGTCCCGCAAGCGCTACCTAAGTCACTCAGATGCACATAAGCGGGGCGGGACGCCTCTCCAATCGCGTACGACCCCTTCGAGGGCCACTGACTCTGACTTATCTGTCGTCTTTGCGAACCGCGCACGCGAAGCAGAAGTTCGTCGCGCGACAACCAATATGAGTTACGTCCACACCCTTGGGGCATGAACAACGGGAAGAGAAGAGAAGACCAGAAGACTGTCGCGCGACGAACAAGAGATGAATAAGACCGCCGCTCAACGGGGCAGAGGCCAAGTGGCCATAGAAGATACCAAGGAATGGCGCACTCTTACCACCGCAAGCAAGGCCCCTACAAGAAAGCCGCCCCCCACACCACGTCCGGATCGTTCCCGGCTACTCGGACACCACCCTGACGGCATAACTCTACCCTCGACCGACACCCCTGCGGCCTGTTACCACGCGGCATGCCACCTGATCAACCAAGCGTCGCCCGAGCACAGATCCTCGCTCGCAAGCGCACAGTTGCGGCACAGCCCGACTCGTTGCTACGCACTCGCAAGGATCAGGAGGAGCAATATAGTTTGCCAATGTGCTCGAAACCCCGCTCCACCAAGGAGCAAGGCCAACTCCCCGCAAGCGGCGTATACGCCTCTGTGAACCGGTGACGAGACGCCTTTCGTCTCGTGGGTCCGGAAGATCCGTGCCAATTCTTTCATGCCTTCTTATCCTACTCTCCGAAGGCCAACCTAAGGAGAACACCGTCGCATGGTTTCTGCCATAACCGACGCCATGTCAACAGAGCAATGGCGCACCCTATGACAAACGATCCCCATATTGACCGCATTCGTGACCCACAAGCATATCCCGTTAATAGAAATTGCGCAACCCCACGGGTCGCCCCTTGAGAGCTCAAAGAAATCGCCCTGTTTCGGGAAAGCATGGTCACTGCCGCTAACAAGGCTACAGAGATCGTCACGCGCCGAGCGCGCGGGGCTCCCGCGTGCTCGTTGGACGATCTTCGCGTCGGACGGACCCAGCGCGACGTCACCGAGGTCGCTGCAGTAAGATGGTGGCGGACCTTGGGAGGCGCATGAACGGGAAGCCGATGTGATGTAGCGACCTCCCATAGAGGGGTAAACCGGGGGCGGGCCCAGACAGTAATGTACGCAAGGAAGGGGAAGCGGGAGTCTCGCAAGACCGCGTAGTATCCTATGACGGCCCGGGAAATGTTGGAGAATTACGGGACGGTCGTTTCATAGCTCGCCAGGAACGCAAGGGCGATCGCAAACGGGCACCAGACGTCCTGCCTCAGTTTTAAGAAGAGAGAGTGGTAGATAAGAGGGACGGGAAGTCGCGTCTAGTCGAGACAGCGCTGATGATCTATGGAGAAAACGCTGCGGTTAAGCGCACATCCCTCTCTTTTGTAAGGGCGAACGCGGGTGGAGCGAGACAAGATGTTGGCTCCTTACCATGGAGGACAGACGGGTGCCCTGGCTGCCTACCAGCCGATCCAGTACAAAGACGAGGATCGATCTGTACCCTATCGCCGAGAAGGAAAGAGGAAGAAGGGCCCCGGATACACGCATTACATGCGTGTCGATAACATGTGGGGGACGTGTAGAAGTGCCGCCTGTGCCGCTATGACGGACTCAGAATCCACACAACCTTTGAGCGTCTACAGGTTCTCCATACCACAGGCGGCTTGTCCGTGGGGACGGCGAACAGCCACATGTACTACTCCAGCCGAAAAGATGAGATTCTCGAGCTCAGAAAAGGCCTCGATGTCACGACGACTAAGGAGAGAAAGAGCTCGCTGGAGCGCAACGTAGCCGCTAGGATACTCGGAAAGGATGCCTCGCCTCTTTTCACCGATGTCGTAGTGAACACAGCAGGAGATCTCTATGAAAAAGCTTGTTTACCTCTACATCATCAACTACGTACAAGCCAAACCAGACCTTGCCATTTTTATTGCAACACTCCTATCAAGGATGCCGTCGATCCAAACCCTCTCATGAGAGCCCTCGCAATACGCACGAGGGCACTGATTTCGTTGGAGAAGATCAGAGAATAATTATGCGATCCACTGCATCCTGCTCTCAACGATCGACACCCGTATGTGAGGAAAACCGTGGCAGTCTGTGTTGCCAAGTTGTATGATACCAACCCTACCGCCACAGTGGAGGAGGGCTTTATAACAGAGCTACAAGAACTACTTGCCGATGGAAATCCGATGGTCGTTTCTAATGCCGCCGCGGCCTGGTCAGAAATTGCATGCGCCTCAAACACCCCGACCCTTCTTCCCCTCACCTCCAACTTCGGTGTCGATGGCAGAAAGCGTTGCCCTCCTTCAGAAAATGGGGAATGGTCACTCTCGAGCCGGCGCTGGACCAGGTATGAGAACGACTACCGCGACGGAGAGGCGATACGTTCGTGGTTCGAACCACCATGTCCGCGGAGGGATTCTCTTTGGGGAGGCGACTCAGGGTGCACGGGAGACGAAACTACGGTTCAGGAGCACCGCAGCTGGGCTCTCGCCGAAAAGAAAGGACGCCTCTCGCCCTCA
>NW_005179137.1:39775-47072 GCF_000350225.1 Chondrus crispus | reverse complement strand
GAATGGCATGACGAGGAGGCTTGAGCTCGACTGGGAAGGCCGTCGCTAGGTGGATCCTGGAAGGAAGGCAGAGCGCAGACCTTCCCTAAGGTACCAATCGCGTTTAGATTGCGAAGCACGATGTTCGACACCCGCAACAATTCGCTGAAAAAAAGCGGGGTTCGGCAGTACAGTTGTTCGCTGCAAAGTACGCTTCATGCCAGCATAACAGTGCATCGTTCATGGCCGGGTCCTCTTTTAATTGTCACGTGCATGACCGCAATAGGGAATGTGCATGAATGTCCCAGCGCGCCGTGAGCCCTGACGTTGCCCCATACGTCCATATGGTGCCTCAGGGGCCTCGCGCCACCGCGTCGTACTGTCGACGCGACACGCGACGGAGGACGGTCGGGGACATGCTGGACGGAGCTCATCGGAGCACGTGGTTACGAGCAACGACAATGCGTTTGAAGACGGGATGAGGGGGGGGGGGCGTACAGTACTCCTCCAGCACAGGCCTTGAAACGGGGCCGACCAGCCCGTGTGCGCGCATATGCATGGAAAAAAAATTGGAAATTTTGGGGGGCGAAATTTGGCCCGGAGAACGCGCCTGCATGCCAGGCGTGTGCGCGGAGGCGTACTGATCAAAAAAAAAAAGAGGCAAAAATTCGGGGACGAGATTTGGCCCGGAGGACGCATGCACGCAGCGTGGGTGCGTGGATGCGCACCTGGACATGCCGCAACGGGCGGCATGCAAGCGAGGGCCGGACGACAATGTGCCTTTCTGTGTTCCCCGCACGAGTTCACGCGCCCGCGCGACGCTGCTGCTACCCCCGGGGCGCACCGTCAGTGGGATGAGGTACTCCCCGCCACTGAGAGGAACAAGTTGCCCCCAGCCGGCAACCACCGCCTACTGTCCCTACTACGGCTCTCACGACCACCCCATTCGCGTACGCGCCGACAGCGCTCCGCCCACTGCATCCCGGCTCTGGGAGGGGAGGACGCGAGATGCACTCTCGCCCCATCACGCACCACGCATGACCTCGTTCGGGAGACCTCCTCATCCCCGCCTCCATTAAATTGCAAAGGGAAAACGCGCGACATCAGAGGCGACAGGGGAACGCGACCAGTAGAGTCAACGCCCAACACGCGGCTGAAGAGGCCGCTGCAGAGAGAGATCCGACATCGCCTTGATGGCGAGGGGAATTGACCCGAGGACAGCCTCCACGACCGCACCCGTGGGTAATGGAATGAGCGACGACGACCGGAACGCTAAACGCAAGAGAAGTGTACAAAACGATTCTGTGAACGCTACGCTCCCCCTAGCGTACGGGACCCAGAGCTGCCAAAAAGATGTATCGCCTTTCGTGTACCTACTTGCGGTGCGGGCAGGCCAGGAGAGGACAGCATGGGCGCCCTTCGACCCATCTCGTACTACGTACGCCCACACTTGGGGACCCTACCCCCACGGTCGCGAAGCATTACGCGTCTGCAAAGGGCCGGACAGACAAGGGAAGTCGATATGCAAATGGAGAACCGGTCTACGCCGTCCGACTTGTGAGCGACGAGTGGCAGAGAGGAATGAGGCGGAACGTGATCTTCGTATAATGGACCAAGAAACCCGCTTCTGCGACGATTGAAGGAGTATGACAAACGCGGGGGCAGTAGCTTTGGCATCGTTCATTCCAAATATGTTTTGACGCGCAACCCACTTCCGCGCTTCAAGAAGCGTTGTAACGTCCTCAAACGCCAGACCACGCCTCACGGATGCTCTATTTTCTACCGATGGCCCCTCCTCCGCCGTGCTCGGTACGTTAGGAGCATTAAGAATCTTTGCAAGCAACTCTCCAGTGACTACGGCACTACCATCTGAGGAGCAGTCCTCCTCAGGAGACTACGCTCCGTACCGACGAGATCACGAGTATATCCGTGCTGACAAGGACAACGCGCATGGATCGAATTTCCGGGAGATAAGAAGGGAAGCCAACCCCCTTTTTACGGTAACCATCTACACGCACGACTACTTACCGACGGGCAACTATGACCAAGTCTCGAAATCACGGGTTAGCCCTACCCGGAGCTCCCTCCGGACCCGCACCGTAGGGGTCCGGGGGACAATAGCTGGGATGACGAGGGACCTCGTGCACCTCGGCGTAGATTGGAATGTGCGCGTACGGATCGCGGACAGGCTCCCGCCACACAGGAGTAGGGTTCAGGGGCGGAAGGCCACCCCCGCGGGAAGACATCGCTCTGCTGTTGCGGAGTGCGTCACGCTCCCTGCGGTACCGGTCCCGGTTAGCGCACGCGCGCTCATACGCGTTCATGTGCTGGAGCTTATCCTCCCGAGACCGTCGTAACTCCTCCGTGGCGAGCTGTAACTCCGATGACAGCCGCTCGCATTCACTGGCTCGGCGGTACGCGTCATCCGTCCGCTCCAAGAACCAAGTGGACAACGTTACCAATAATTCCCCGACCGACCAGGCGCGGTCCCGTAAATTACCCAGAGCTCGAGAGAGCTTGGGTATGTCTGCTACTTCGCGCCGGGCAACGGGGAGGTCGCGCAACTCGGACCCGCGAATAGGCCCACACCCCAGCGGCGCCAGGGGCGGAACTGGGGGCACGACAGGAGCCGGCTTCGCCGCAGGGCCAGCCCCCGACGGCCTGGCAACTCGGGAAGGCGTACCACCTATGACGTCGAGGGTCGGACTAACCGCGTCCAAATCGCGTTACCTTTTGCGCCGCGCCTCACGCGCCTCGGAGCCTACGCCCCCGAACGCGCCCGTACGAGGGAGAGTCGTCGGACCCGATTCGGAGGAGGACGCGAACGTATCGTTCCGAATATCGTATTGCAGGAACGCCGCCCGCTCGCCGAACGTGAAGTCAGTCCACAGGCGCCGGGCCTCCTCGTCGACGCGAAGCGCGCGTTGCAGAAGCTCAATAGCAGAGCCGAAGGTCCAGAGGAAGTGCGTAGAATGCCATTCCAGAGGATGGAGTGCCACATTTGGAAGTCCCATAGCCACCCTCTCCAAATATGCAAGCGTGGCGGGGGGCTGGATAAACAACCGCCGGTTGACGCAGATCTCGCCCATTATGGCGCTGGTCATAGACCAAGCCCATTCGCGTTCGCAGTTATACGTGAGGAGGTCCCAAGCGGGATGGCGGCGGTCGAGACATGCGTATCCAAAATGCTTCAGGATGAACGGTAGCAGCGGATGGATGCCCAAAGATGGGAAGGAAGTACGGACCGCGTCAGGTAAGGCCGGGAAGTCAGCGGGGGTGAGTCCCCCTTCGAACGAGGCGGAACGGAAAACGCGACCGTCGACTTCATCGATCCTCCTGTACGCAGACCAGTCGTGATGCGCCACCGCAATGCCGTGGAGGCGCATCAACGCACTCGCAGACTTTTGCAGAGACACGCGTGGTTTGGAATACGCGTACGGCCGAGGGCACACGTAAAGCGACGAGATTCCAGACAACACAAACTGGTGCGGACCACCGCGGGGACCAGAGAACATGGCGGAGGCCATGCGATCGATGTACTCCGCCTCCGCCGGGCTGTACGCGAAGGTGCGATCGCAAGGAATCTCGTCCGGCACCTGGTACACCGTGCCCCCACCCTCGGCCATAAGACGGCCGAGAGCCGCTGACGACTCCGCCGCGAAGCCCGCCTCATGGATCTTACGAATGCGCACGAGATCTGGGCGGAGGCAAGAACGTGCTAGCAACTCCGCCACGGTGACTCGAATCCGCGCATGACGACTCCACGGGTAGCGCAGTCGGCTGAGGGGGAGCGGCACGGAACCTTCCCAAGGCATCCCCAACCACTGGGTGGTGGACGGCGCGGCGGTGGTGTCCTCCGCCCCAGGGCGTACGCGCTCACTGACTGGCGCTCCGGGACAGCGGCAACTCCCACAAGCTCCGTATGAACCCTCTTCGGTTTGGTAAAGCATCCCCGTGGGGGCGGGAGCCAACGGAAAACCGCCTACGCGCGGAGTGGACGCGCTCTCCCCCTGCGAGGCAGGTATCGCACAGACGTCGAGAACGACAGAAACCGTGGAATCGCGTGAGCGGGCCCTCTGGAACGGGGAACGATGCTCCCCTAAAGGGTTCCCCGAGGCACTTGGTGACATTGTGGTACCCCGACCGGCGTCGCTGGCCGACAGGGTCGATAGCGGGTCAGGAAGTGAGCCCGAAGGCCGCGGGCCCGAGCCCCTGTCGTTGACGAGGTTGGGCATCTGAGAGGAGGACCGAGCGCGGTAAGACGGGAAGAGAGCGTGTCAAGAACAAAAACCTCCAGCTGCACCACAGGACAGCCCGCGACTAGCGGGGAGTGGGGCAGAGCTTTTGGCGCTCGATCAGTTGACGCGTCCGCCGCCGTCGTGGCTGTGGAAGAAAAAAAGGGGGAAAAAATGGAGGGCAAAATTTCACCTCATCAGCACATTTTCAGCATATGGCGTGGCGTGGGTCGTCGGCCTCAACTATAGCCCCCCCCCGCGCGCTACCAAAAGAGTGAACGCGGACGTTCACCCTTGAGGGGGGGCTCTGTAGCATAATCGCGAGGACGTTATTCGAACGCGCAGGGTGACTACTGTACTCCCGTAAAATGCACTACAGCGCGCACACCCGCGCCTGTAAGTACGCGCTTGCTGCTCGCTGTGCACGTGTACAGCGTGACGATCAGGAGTAAGGCGCGCGAGCTTACCGTGTAAGGCGCTACCTAGATACTGTAGTATATGTTATGATAGATTATTTACTTGTATATTAAATGACAGGGCGGCCGGCGGCGGAGGGAGGAGAAGGACAAGCACGGGCTTGGTACCAGATCCTCCACCGCAGGTCTAACCCCGTCCGCTTATTCTAAACGCGTTCTCTTAACGCGAGCGCGTTAACTAGAAACTAACGCGGGTAGCGGTCGCGAACGTACGCGCGCGAGCTGGATCCGCCTCCGCCTGTCGGTGCTAGAACGCTAACTAGCGCCACCCCGGGGCGTCGGGCGCGTCGAACCGCTCCACCGCGTACTGTGTTCGCGTCCGCTCCCCACCGCTCTACCACGCTACCACCGCCCGCGTTCTTTTCTACTGTGTGTGAGTTTTTGTCCTCTCTCGCGTACACAAGTCTTCGAAGAACCACAGCTAAACCCCCAACGCGACCGGGGGTTTATGCTACACCAGGTAGTGCACCTTCGGTCGGAAGAAGCTGCATTTCTTGAGCTTGACGGAGATGCCGGCACTCCGCAACAAGCTCAAGACGGTATCGAGATGCCTTGCTTGTTCCGCGTCCGTACGCGAGAACACAATAACGTCATCGAGATAAACGAGGCATATTTGCCAGCGGACTCCGGAGAGTATGATGTCGAGAGCACGTTAGAAGGTGGCCGGTGCCCTTTTAGTCCAAACGGCATGCGCAAATGGCGGTACGTACCCATATGTGCCGTGAAGGTAGTCTTATTCCGGTCCTCCTCCGGAGCGACCGGGATCTGCCAATAACCGGAATTGTAGTCCAACGTCGTAAAGACGGCTGCATCCCCTAACGGGTCGATGCAGTCGTCCATACGGGGCAGCGGATACGAATCCGCTGCAGTCTTCGCGTTGAGGCGCCGGTAGTCCACGCAGAACCGAAGAGAGCCGTCTTTCTTCTGTACGAGCACCACCGGGGACGCCCACTCGGTGCTCGCTGGTTCGATAACCCCTGCGTTCAACATCTTGTTGACCTCCTTGGCGACCATTTCGCGCATGGCCGGGCCCTTCCAATAGGGCATAGAACGAATCGGTTTCGTTCCCGGTTCGAGGGTAATGCGGTGCTCTGTGGTTGGATCGTTCCGAGCGCACCGCTCCACAGACTCGAGTGCTTACGGAGCATCTCGAGCACGTGGCCACGGAGCTTGTCATTATCGATGTATGACAAGTCAATCTCTTTTTCCCAATCCATCGGTAGATTTTCGGGATCCTTCTGCTGGGGGGGGTACAGTTACAGTACCCTCCGCCGTCGGTTGGCATATAGGTGACCGTTCGTCCGTGTCGACCTCACCGTCACCCGCAGTGGTCTCATCGTCGGAGTTGGATCGGCCAACTCCTACCTCTCCGACTTGATCGGTCAAGTCGGTCAGGTGTAACGCGTGCGCGATCCCCTCAGCGACTCGACGTTCGGGCGTGAGGAATGCGAGGAGGTTGTGCTTCGCGTACCCCACGACGGTGTGCTTCGGAAGCCGCCTCTCCCGTCGCGAGAAGTTCGCGACGATGACTCGAATGTCTGGTTCGGCAGGAATTCCGCGACGCCATTCGTCAGCCTCACTCCATGGCGGTGTCGGAGTGAGGGCTTTGGCTCGAAGAACACGAGGCCCCTCCCCGCAGTTGTCACACGTAGGTGGGGGGCGCCGGGACGGAGCGGCGTGGAGCACCACACGCGCGCGTGTGCGGGGGGGAGCGGAGGGCGTGGAAGCGGACTAGGCCCGAGCTGGACGGCGTGGAGTACTACAGGGGCTTCAGCCGTGTGCGCGTGCCGCGGGACGGGGGAGGCGGGACGGCGAGCGGGCTGCAATACCTTTCAGGCGCGCGTGCCCGGGGCGGGGGAGGCGTGACTCCGAGCGGGATTCAACCGGGTGCGCGTGCCGGGGGGCGGGGGAGGCGCGACGGCAAGCGGGCGCCAACCGGATTGCTCAGAGACGGTGGCGGACGTGGTGTTCCGGGTAGCAGCGGAGGTGGGCTTTGACGCCGTGGTGGGCGAATGCGGCGGGTGGGGCCGGAGTGCGCGCACGATCGCGGACGAGGTGTGCATGCAGCTCCACGCAAAAGCGGTTCCACGCGGCGGCGGGAACGCTGCTGGAGCGGCGAGCGAGCGACGCGGACGTGGTGGCAAGCTGCGTAGAGCTGCTGCGGGACGCGGCGAAGAGCGCGGTGCGCAGCGAGATGTGGCGGGTGACGCGCTTAGTAGGCGGCGGTGGCGGGGCGGACGGACGCGGGCGTGGCGGAGAAGTTCTGCGGGCTGGTGGGCGGGGTGTGCCTTCGGCGCGGGGACGTGGCGGACGGGTGCGCTCGGGACAAGGCAGTCGAGGTGGTGGTGCGAGCGGAGGAGCGGAGAGCGGCGGCGCGGGCCGCGCGCGGCGCGCAGGGGCGAGGAACGCCGAAGGTGGTCGCTGCGAGCTTTGCAGGTGTCGCTGCCGGCGGCGCAGGAGGGCGCGCGCGGGCGGGTGGGGGCCAGGAGCCTCCGCCGGGTAGCAGTGTTAGGCGGAAGCGAGCGGCGGCCCGGAGGGCGGCGGCGCGGACGGAGTTTGCCGGTTGCAAGGGCCAGACTGCGCCCGGAGGGGAATGGGATAACGGCC
>NW_005179137.1:0-39675 GCF_000350225.1 Chondrus crispus | reverse complement strand
TGCCCTGGCTACGGCGAGGAGCGCGCGCGGCGCGCGGGGGCCAGCAACGCGTGGCAGGACGAGGGGGCAAGGGGGGCAAAGACCGGCGAGAGAACGGGAGAGTTAGCGGAGAGGGCCGGGGAGCAGCGGGGCGGGGAACCACGGCGTGTGCGGAACGAGGAGCGGAGGAGGAAGGGACTTGGCATGGCGCGCGAAGCGCACACGGAGCCCACTTGTCCCTAACTACTAATTTCCGTGTCTGTGTGTTTGTCTGTTTTCGAGTTTGTCTGCCTGTGCGCTCCCGTGTTGCCATTGGTGCGCTCTTTAGAAGTCGCCGTTCTGATTGGTGCGCCTAAATTTTCAGAAAATTTCCCGATGTGTCGTTTCGCGGGAAACAAATCTTGGGCGCACGGGGGCGACACGGCGTACGCGTGACGGCCACGTGAGGGACGGCTGTAGTGCAATGCGCCTGTCGGGCAGAGACCGCGGTCCGATGGTCCAGCAAAAACAACAACAGCAACAAAAAGAAGAACTGCCGACGGCACAGCGCTACGGAGTGTCCGACTCTCCCTTCTCCGTTTAAATGAGCTTGCGACTCGTGGTAGCTCAGATCTCTGATAGGGGGAGGCACAGAGAAACAGCCCGGCCCGGGATCTATGTGGTAGAGACTTGCGAAGAGAACAGCTCGACGAGTGTGGGGTGGGGCGTGTACTTAGGTACCCCGGTTCCACTGGGTTGTAAGGCCAATGCTCGTTGAGCTTCTTCGACACCTTGTAACGCGACAAGGCCTTCGACGGAGGCGTCGCAACGCAGCCCGACGGGATGAAATGAAAATAGCAGCGCTACACCAACTGTGCCGCCCGATGGCTCGAAACACCTACACCGATTCGGTCGCAACCGAGGTCGATGGCACCAACACTGGCGTGTAACGCGACAAAGCCCTTCGAGGGAGACGTCGTTGCAACGGTCTCCGTCGGAAAATAGGTCGCAGTAGCAGCGCTACGTCAACTGTGTCGCCCGATGGCAAAAACACCTACTGTAGTGCAATACGCACCTGGAAAGGGGGGTGAAAAGAAAGGAAAACATTTGGATATGAAAAGTAGTCCGGGTTTGGGGGACACACGTGTGAATAATTGCACAGTTTTAATTTTTAATTATTTTATTTTATTTAGTTAATTAGTTGGCATTAATTTTGCTGACACTAGATTAGATCTAGGATCTAGCGCCGCGAGCTACTGTACTGGCTCCGGCGGGGCGATATATACCTTAGCCCTCTGACGACCAAGTCAGTAAAGGTAACCCGAGTTGCCGGAGTTGAATGTCGCCTTGGTCGAAGTCCGTCTCTATCAAGACGCTCCCTTTTACCTAAGCCTACGGCATCCTCTATCGCTCGGGGTTCCCTTTTCTCTTTCCTTTATTTCCCTATCCTTTTCTATCTCTAACTCTACCTATTCTTCCCTTATCTTGTGTTGGTGCCATCGGCCTCGGTTGCGACCGAACCGGTGTAGGTGTTTCGAGCCATCGGGCGACACAGTTGACGTAGCGCTGCTACTGTGACCCATTTTCCGACGGAGACCGTTGCAACGACGTCTCCCTCGAAGGGCTCCGTCGTATTACGAGCCAGTGTTGGTACCATCGGTATCGGTTGCGACCGAATCGGTGTAGGTGTTTCGAGCCATCGGGCGGCACGGTTGACGTAGCGCTGCTACTTTCATTTCATCCCGTCGGGCTGCGTTGCGACGCCCTCGTCGAAGGCCTTGTCGCGTTACAAGGTGTCGAAGAAGCTCAACGAGCATTGGCCTTACAACCCAGTGGAACCGGGGTACCTACGTACGCGCCCCACTCCACACTCGTCGAGCAGATCTCTTCGCAAGTCTCTACCACACCGATCCCGGGCCGGGCTATTTCTCTGTGCCCCCCCCATCAGGGATCCGAGCTACTACGAGTCGCAAGCTCGTTTAAACGGAGAAGGGAGAGTCGGACACTCCGTAGCGCTGTGCCGTCGGCAGTTCTTCTTTTTGTTGCTGTTGTTGTTTTTGCTGGACCATCGGACCGCGGTCTCTGCCCGACAGGCGCATTGCACTACAAAAGTGGTCTCCCGACCTAGAATTTTTGTTTACTGTTCAGGAGACCCGACCTAGAATTTTTGTCGACGACAGTCTCGGTCTGGAGACACTCTACAAAAGTGGTCTGGGTAACGGACTCTTTCTTTATTTTCTTTTTGTTTGTAACTTTTTTGCTGCGTAGGTCCGCTCGTACGAGCGATGTCAACAAGCGCACCCGGGGACGTCGGTCCCGGGGCGAGCAGAGCCGGATCGGCACGAGCGTCGAGGATCCCGAGGGGTCCTCGCACCCGGAGCCAGGCCAATACGGCCACGGACCCCGGAGATCAAGAATCCCCTACGGGGATAGCCGCCGACAAGACTGACCTCGACGAGAAGTTGGAGAAGATGAGCAGCGAAATTCGCGAAGAAGCGAAGAAAAATCTCGAGGCTGAATTAGCCCTCGTCCGGAAGCAACTGGAGTTGCAAGCATCCGAGTTCCACACCGTTTTGGGAGAGCTGTCGCCTCGAGTGGATCTCGTCGAGAAGGAGCGAGGTGAGGCGACCGACGGTCTGGAGCCGGAGGTCCTAGCCTCGTTGAAAATTTCGGTCAAGGACGCGAGGCGCGACGCGAATCAAGCCTTGGAGTCCTTAGGAAAATTTAGAACAAGCATCGATGACCGATTCGATCGCGCCGCGCAACGTCTCAAGGACCTCGAGCAGGCCGCGGATCAAGCTCGGCAAGGATCGGACGACGAGCCGCTCCCTTCAGGTAGAGAGGGCGACCGTCGGTCGAAGAAGGACAAGCCCGCTCGGCAGCGGAGTTCTAAGTCGAAGCCCTCGAAGAAGGACAAGCGACGTGCAAGCAAGGGTCACTGTAGTGACGATCCGGAGAACCGCGACTCACAGTCGGAGTCGCTTGGTCCCTCCGAAGATGGTAACGGCGGTTCGTCGAACCATTCGGGCGATTCCGAACGCCGTTCAGAAGACGGAAACGGAATTTCGTCAAGCAAGAAACTTTCCTCCAGACGAGGCGGAGTCACTTCGTCCGCCTCGCGGAGAGACAAGGACGCGGAGCCCGAAGATGTCGCAACGCGGCGCGGGCCGCGATGGGAGGAGTTGGAGGAGCTGAATCCGACCAACTACCTCTTCAAGAAGTTACTTTCGTACCAAACGTACCGCTTGCGGAACCCGCAGACATATTTGTCAAGTTCCCGGCGGACCGCCGTGCGATAAATTAGGAGAGATATTCCGCCTAAGGTGAAGAAGGACAACACGTTCACAGGAGAGGACGGGGTCCTTGTGTTGGAATTTTGGCAAAGTTAGTTCAAGAGTTTGATACTCAAGAAATGAACGAGGGGCAAGCGATCCGCCTGTTGCCTGAATTTTTAAGCGGCATCGCCTTGAGACAGTACACTTCGGTGTCTCAGACGGCCGGGGCCCATCACGGAAAGATATCCGTTTGGCCAGAGGCCGTACAGTGGTTGTTGAGGAGTTTCGCAACCGACGAGGCGATCCGTCAAGCCGTGCTCGCATTGCGAGAAGTTCAGCAAAGACCGTCTGAAGACGAGATGGAATTTTATATCCGTCTGACGGACGCAAGCAACCGATGTGGAAACGTATATTCAATGGAAGAACAGATGACGATGTTTATTGAAGGACTCGATTCGAGTATCAAGCCGATGGTATCTCAATACCGGCAAGACAATCGGGACGTTTCATTTTTGAGACTAGTGAATTACGCGAAGGCGCATGGCTCGGCGAGCCGCGCTAAGGACAAGAAGACCAAGAAGGTCACGATTCAGACGCCGTCGACGTTCAGGGCGGGGAAGAAGCCGAGGGCTTCTTATCCCGGTCGCAAAAGTCACGCCGCAGTCCATTTGGCCGAGTCCATGTCCGCGTCAGATGAGCGCGGTGCGCATGGAAGTGGCGAAAATCACTACGAAGGAGCGTTAGTAGCCGAAGGCGAGTTCGTTGAGCCATCGGAGGGCTACGGACACGAGGACTACGGGGACAGCGGGTCGTCAACTTTACTGACGCCTGCATACACGACGGAGTCGTTTTCGGAGCCCACGGATCCCGTGATGATGTTTCGGGGGCGCGGCCACACGCCGGCGCCGCGCATTCCGATGGAAGACAAGGGTACGACGTTTCGAAGACCAGGCTGGATGGGAAGGCCGCAACGCCAAGGAAGGCCGCCGGCCCGTGGAGGACCTAGGACGCCGTATCCCGTCAAGACGCACGGTCTGGTGTGCTATCATTGCTATGAAAAGGGGCACGCCGCGCCAACGTGCATTCTTTCCCTCCGGGAAATGCACCGAGTTTTGGAAAATTATGAGGCGTTGTCTCCGATGGATAGGTTAGGGATACCATCGACGAGTTATCTGAAGGTCAAGAACTGGTTCGATTCGCAGACGGCGAGCACGCCGAGTGCTTCAACGCCGAGGTCGAACCAACCCTTCAGAGGGCCCACCGCGGGGCCCGCGCCGTCGGATGTGAGAAGGATCCCGCAGCGGCAGGAAAACTAGAGAGGGGAATCTCGCATGAGTCGCGAGAGGCACAGGGTCGACGTACTGTGCCCGGGGCTCAGCCCCGTTCCCCGTCTCTGAAGGAAAAATCAGGCCTCGCGGAGGAGGTTGTTGGATTAGTGGATAAGCCCAAAGGGCCAGCTCAAGTCAAGAAAATTTTGAGCCGAGCCCGAGATCATCCGCTGGAAGAAGTTCGAAGACCCTGGTACAGGGTTAAGCGAAGGGAGTGTCCCGAGACGATTTTGGTCCTTGCGCGAAAAAACTACAAAGTTTACGCGGACATCAGACCCACAATTGGATTGATGAGCCGGGTGTTGTCTGTTTTAGACACCGGCGCGGGACCAAACCTTGTGCGAAAATCGGAACTCCCAGCTGGAATGGAATCTCTAGTGTCCTACGGACCGACCCAAGATATCGGCGACGCGAACAATAGGCCACTCCGGACTCTCGGCACAATTAGAATGCCTGTGAGGCTTGGAAAATTTCTGGCCGCAGGCGAGTTTATTGTATGCGAAAAACTAGCCGTCCCGCTAAATCTAGGCGCGGACTACTGTGACCGGTTTGTGGAAGCAATTTATCCAAGGAAGAAAACGGTTGAGTTGGCGGATTTCTCGGAGGTTCCGATAGTTAGGCGGTTCTCGACGAGAAAAGGGAAGAAGAATCTCGTCGCGGGAGAGGACGAGAATGATGGAAAGGGGGAGCGAATTTCCCCTAAGGTAAAAGTGGCAAGAGCCACGACTATCGAGCCAGGGACGCAACGCGTCGTGGAATGCACCTCGAAGAGGGCGGGCTTGGTGGTGGTTCAGCCGTACTCGTCGTTGTACGAAAGGCACGGGTTGACGTGCACGAATGGTGTCGTTCAGGTTGAGCCTGACAGGCCATTTCGTTTACTCGTTGCGAATTTCAGGACGTACTCTGTCAGGGTGCAAAAAGGCCAAGTGGTGGCAGAATTATTACCGCACCCGAGAGCCGCGCTCGAGAGCAAAACCACCATTGGTGAAGTTCTCGGAATTCAAGAAAGGAAGAAGGAGAATTTTCCTAATTCCACCAAGGCGCCTACGGGCGAGACAGGATGCGAACCGTCGGATCAAGCGCGCGAGGACCAGCCAGAAGAACGGTCGGCAGAGCTCTCCGCATCGGCATCTACGAAGCCGCAACGCAGGATTGAGCCGCCACCGCCGGACGTGGAGGACCTCGACCTGAGCCACGTGCCGGAACGGCTGCGCGAGCGGTTCCGTCGGATGTTGAAGAAGTATTCAAGGATGTGGGATGGGACGCTTGGCGAAATTAATACCACCGTCCATCGGATCGAGTTGATACCCGAGACTCGCCCCATCGCACAAGCCCCGTATCGGGCCGGACATAAAGCCCGCGAAGTAGAAGATGCAGAGGTGCAGAAGATGTTGGAGGCAGGAGTGCTAGAACCAGCGCAGTCAGAATGGGCGTCGCCCGTGTTGCTGGTGCCAAAGCCGGATGGGTCAATGCGTTTTTGCGTAGACTACCGCAGGCTGAACGCAGTAACGGTGAAGGACACGTACCCCTTACCGCGCATGGATGAGTGCCTGGACTCGCTTGGTGACACCAAGGTTTTCTCCGCGTTGGACGCGATCTCGGGATATTGGCAGATGCCTATCCCTGAGTGCGACCGCGACAAGACCGCATTTTCGTGTCACTCAGGACTGTATCGCTTCTCAAGAATGCCCTTCGGGCTAACTAACGCGCCAGCGACGTTTCAGAGAGCAATGGATATCCTGCTCTCTCCGTTCCGTTGGAAATGCTGTTTGGTGTATCTAGACGACATAATCATTTTTAGCAAGTCGTGGGAGGAGCACATCGTGCACGTGGATGAAATACTTTCCGTATTGGAAAAGGCAGGTATCAAGCTCAAGCTTCGCAAGTGCGAATTTTTCGTGGAAAAGATCAAGTACCTGGGCCACGTCGTCCGCCCAGGTACGCTAGAAGTCGATGTCGCGCGAACCGCCGCGTTGGAACAAGTGCGGTACCCGCGAACACAGACACAGCTTAGGAGCTTCCTGGGACTCTGCAATGTCTACCGCAGGTTCGTTCCGCATTATGCGAAATCGCACAGCCTCTAAACCAACTACTGAAGAAAGGACAACCGGTCCAGTTGGAAGGATTCGACGAACCGTGCAAGAAAGCTTTTCATAAGCTCAAGGACGCCATCTTGGCACCGCCGGTGTTGGCGCTGCCGAAGAAGGACCTACCCTACTCGGTAGATACCGACGCAAGCGACTACCAAATAGGCGCTGCACTATTTCAAACACACCCGGATGCGCAACGCAAACCGATCGGGTTCTTTTCAAGAACGTTAGCCGCAGCCGAGAGAAACTATTCTGTATCAGAAAAAGAATGTCTAGCGGGAATTTGGGCCGTACAGACTTTAAGACCATATCTATATGGCGAGCACTTCGTCGTGCATACCGACCATGCCTCATTGAGGTGGTTGATGAACGTAACCGACCCCAGCGGGAGATTAATCCGATGGAGGCTACGCCTCTCGGAATTCGATTTTGAAATCAAGTACAAAAAGGGAAAGGCTAACAGGCAGGCGGACGCTTTGTCAAGGTTGCGAACCGCAGGAGAAACTGTCGACGAAATCGACGACGAAATCCCTTGCTTTATGGCCGAACCGGCCGAGGGTACAGTGGAGGACGAGGAAAGTATTGACGCGGCTGACGACATCCTCGCTCTTGAGGGGGGGACCGCCCCTGATCGCCTCGATCAATTCCAATCTGTCACTCCGGAGGAGCTCATTCGCGAGCAAGCCGTCGACCCCTTCTGCAACCACATCAAGGAAGAAATGGACGCCGGAAAGGTGAGAACGTTCAGCACGGAGACCGAGGAACTCGAAGGAACTCTATGCCGTACCGCGGCAGAGTTTGTACAAGTGGTAATACCACAATCGTTAAGGGACCGCGTCCTAGGGTTGAGCCACTACGCAAAATTGGCAGGCCACCCGGGAGGCAGGAAACTTTACAAGACTTTGAGAAGATATTTTTATTGGCCTACGATGGCCCTAGGCTGCTATGCAGTCGCGAAGAATTGCGCCGCATGTGCGCGGGAAAGGGTGAAGTTAAGAAAAAACACGAAGGAAATGAAGCTGTTCACGCCCAAAGCGGCGCTGGAATTTGTCGCCATCGACATCCTCGGCGAGCTAATTACAACTAAGCGAGTAAATCGGTATATTCTCGTGATCAGCGATCGATACTCGAAACTGGTACGAACCGTACCGTTGAAGAAGATATCAGCTGCGCACATCGCACAAGCCTTCGTTCACCATTGGGTATTCGTGTACGGACCGGCGGTCAAGCTGCTGTCCGACAATGGAACACAGTTCACGGCCCGGTTCTTTCAGAATGTCTGCCGAATTCTTGGCATACGCAATGTGTTCACGACTACGTACCACCCGCAAGCCAACGGCCAAGTTGAGAGATTTAACCGCACGCTGACTTCCGCGTTGCGAAAATACGTTGGAGAGCATCCCAAGGACTGGGACTTATTTAGCGACGCTGTGACGTTCGCCTACAACACACAAGTTCATCGAACTACGAACATTGCGCCCTTCGAGCTGGTGTTGGCTCGGGCGCCGAAAAACATTGCGTTACAAGCGCAACCAACTTTGGAGAACTTCAGCTCGTCACGAGCATACTACCTGAAATGGCAGTCGTGGTTGTAGAGCGTAATGCGAAGCGCCGATAGGAGTTTGCGAAAGGAACAAGCCCGATACAAGCGAAATTTCGACGCACGCCTTCGCAAGCCGCAATCTGAGATCCCACCAGGGTCCTACGTGTTCCTCCAGAAGGAGCAGGGCACGGCTAGCGAACCGAAACATAAGCTCGCACAAGTCGCTACAGGGCCTTATCAGGTCAGAAGATCGGATCAACATACGGTAGTCATTGCCATTGGCGATCAGGAGGAACGCGTATCGCGAGACAGGGTGGAATTAGCCCCAAGCCCAATGGACCATGCGCCGATAACCGGCCTACGTCAAGCGTTACAGTTCCTGGGAGAGCCAGAGTTAAACGAAGAAGGAGAGGCAACGGAGGACGAGGAACGTCCTCACACCCGTGCGCCTACGACGGGGGACCAGGATAATTTAGTTGGTCAAACGCCAACAGCGGAGACACCTCCAGACCTACGCGAGCTAGGAAAGTCCAGAGAAAAGGACGAGTTGGAAGATCTTCAGAAGGGGGAAGGAAATAGATCAGAGAAAGGAGAGGAAACAGAGAACACGGAATACGTAATCGACCGGGTCGTCGACCACGATTATAAAAATGGCAATTTGATTCTCAAGGTAGAATGGTACGGTTATACGCCCGAGGACGCGACGTGGGACCCCATTGAGCAATTACCCCGCAGTGCGGCCGTCACGTATTTCCGAAGGAAAAGACTATCCTTGCCCGCACAAGTGTCATGCGCACGATCGGGATAGCCATCGTCAATAAAGTCCGCAGGTTGGAGACAACGGAAGGGTCAGAAATTCGAAGAGGGAACGGACCCGCGAGGTCTGCAAATGGGGGAAGTGGAATCTAGGGAAGTAAGGCAGTCAGCCCTCCGGGCCACCCATATAGGAAGGGACTGACGCGCGACGCGTTTTCAAGAAATCGAAGTGATACTGCAGGCCCAGATGAGGCATTGAGTACACTCGGTGGTAATTCGTACAAACGACAAAAGCCTTCCCCGAGAATGGACGCGCCCCGAGAAATGCCGTTGTGACGTGCTTCCAGAGAAAGCAAACATCCCTGCCGCAGCAAGCGACGCGAAGACTTGCAAGTTGGAGAAGGATGCAGGAAGCCCAAATAAGTGGGCATGGGAAAAATAGAAGGGAACTGAATAGAACGAGAGAATCCCGCAGGTGACCAACTCGGCGATGTTCGCCACTCTATGCCACGAGACGTCCTACTGTACGTCCGGATGAGGCATCACGTCTACAGGGTACGCGCCTGCAACGCCGCCGAGCGCACGTCAAGTGACGTTGACTTCGTGGGACGTAAGTTAATCAGAAAAATTGGGTGTGTCAGGAACGAGAGGCCGGATCGAAAAGGGGAATTGAGGGGCGCACGGTAGTCGCGCTTCGAAATTATAATCGAAATTATGGAAAATTTACGGCACGCTGCAGTGTACATGCAGAGTTGTTGCCGCTTGCCAGGGTCGACGACATCAATACTCTAAGTCGTCCGGAGGCCAAGCCTCACTTGCTCGGTCATGACGTTCATCGTCATACTCGCTCCCAACTCATTTGAACACGCTCGACGAGCAAACAAGCCCGTCCACATAGACCATTGTCAAACGGACGACGACAGCGCAGCCACGCGCATCCCAGGAAGTTATCCTCCCGCGGCCTAAGCGAAACGAGGACCCCGCGGAACGGCTACCGCCGGCGACCCCTCGCCCCACTACCACGAGGATACCTGACGATCTATTCACAGGTTGGCTATCATAAGATCTTACCATTAGTTCTTTGTTTTTATGTTGTTCGTTTTTGTTTCGTTTCGTTTTGTATTTTTTTGATGTCAAGGGCACGACCCTGCACTGGAGACGTCGGTCAGCGAGTCTGTACGGACTAGAAGTGGGCTACCGTCGCGCTACAAGGAAGAGGACCCCCCGTTTGCTTTATTTCTTCAAAAGGAGAAGGACCCGACAACGTCCCTTACCTACGGTGGACTCAGGGCCTGACGCACTCCTTCTCTGTTCACTACGTCCAAAAGGATCGGTCTCCGACAACGGGATTGTATCCCAAAAGAAGGCCCGATCTCGACGAAATCAAAAGAAAAATAGGTGACCCTCGTCAAGGGGATCGAAAACATCACTACGGAATGATGTGAAAAGGGAAGATTTGTGCGATCTAGAAGAAGGTCACCGCGGATGTTCTCGTCAAGGCAGTAGCCCCCGAAGGATTGAGGGTATCACCTGTGCTGTGTCAACCCGGAGCCCTGGCGCGGACGATAAAAAGGGAAAGGCAAACGCACTCACGGGGACCCACAGTGGCCATGGACGAACCGTGTCACTAAGACACCATAGCGAGAAGGACCTCGTTACAACTTATCATAATCCCCCTATGCCTCCACCCGACCTTCGTAACAAGAACGGAAAGAAAAATTATATATGTATATATCTCTATATATACTGCGACGATTGGTACTCGTGAGACCTGCTGCCGACTGTTCCTCGGATCTAACAAGCAAGGGAGCTGGCACAAGATAGAACGACGGTTCTGATGAATGTGCTTGACCAGAGGGGTCGAGTACGTCGAAGGCGATGACCCACAGTTAATTTTTGGCATCACGTGTTCACTGCAAAGGAGAGGTTACGCAGAGAAACGATACCGAGCCACGAT
Source organism: Chondrus crispus (assembly GCF_000350225.1). Taxonomy (NCBI): domain Eukaryota; phylum Rhodophyta; class Florideophyceae; order Gigartinales; family Gigartinaceae; genus Chondrus; species Chondrus crispus. The sequence continues at coordinate 28,768 of NW_005179137.1, read as the reverse complement.
CTCGGACGACCGAACTGCGCTAGAGCGACGCACCCGGTAGTCGCGCCCCTCATCTATGGACGTCGTCCACGGGACAGTGCTGTACCGTGTTCAAAGAAAAAAATATTTCAATCGCAATGTGAGTGACCTCATGCACCCATCTCAGGCCATTGAAGCACATTTCGAGCTGGTCGTCGCTCTGAAAAGAGGATCTGTAGGGGACGTCGCTTTTTAATACTATACGGGAACGCGAACCCGACACGGGCGACGAAGGCGTCTTGTGACGCTCGACAGAAACGTCAATTTTTGGAGGATGTAAGCGGAGTCATGCAGGAAGTCAAACACCAGGTTTACTTCCTCGTCATCAGAGACACGGCCCCGCCTCTCGACGAGGGTCAGGCGCAACTACCAAAGAGGTTTCCCTTCTATGACGCTCCCGTCAGGAGAGACGCCGCGAGATTCGCCAAGTTACGAGTCAACGATCGTTTTTTCCGTCGACCACGTGCAGAGCTCCGTTTCTACGGCTGTGACAAACCGCGGATTTACCACTTCTAAATTACAAGCGATAGAGGCAGGCCCGAAGTCATCTTGGTAAGACCAAGGACACCTTACGACCGGTATCGGGGAAACTGATCGTGGACATCGACAAGACCGCACATCCGCCGTCCTAAAGGACAAGTACTCACACTGACAGGATCATGCGCTTCTTGGTACAGAAGCACACGTGCGAAACAATGGAATTGCCTCACTTTGTAGGGACTCTACGTGTTCTGGAAACGTGCGAAGGGGACCAGCACCAAGCGTTCCTGGTGATGCGAGGGAACTGTAACCAAACCTAAAAGGAGGTTGATTTGGCAGTTTGGGAGGTGACAGCGCAACGAATGTTGCAGGGGCCCCATCGGGGGTTCGACGCAGATCAAAGATGACGATCAATTCTTGCACCTACCATCCCCAAGGAGAAAGAAAAATGGTACGTGAAGCTGACGCAAGGAACTTCACAACGTCACCAGCAAACAAAAAGTGGGCTTTCCGAAGGAAGAGGAGGTTCATACGGGGTAAGAAAAAAATGATGATGAACTTTTTAGCCCAACACCCGACGAAGGGTAGGGTGATTATCGAGGAACTGTACAAGGTATGCGAAGGTCAGTAGTGGCGACAATCTTTCATGATTTTTTAGGGACGTCAAAGTTGGACACAGTAATATGCCACGCACGGGTAAGGGGACAAGCTATTTTTTTTTGCTTTATCCATGACCGATCCGCTCTGTTAGAGCAGGTCAAGGGAGTTTCGAGGAAACACCCCCAAGGAAAAGACCACTGTCTTCATGACTCAAGCGCATGCGGACAGACCACGTGAGGCGAAATTGTCCGAATAAGCGGATCGCTTCCGAGACTCAAGGAGAGCCAGTAGTTCTACGATGGGGGATCCAAACGGACCAAGGAGCAACTGAGGTTGCGAACATTGGTGTTGTACTGGGGACGAGTAATACAAAAGGGGAGAAAACGACTAGAATTTTTTTTTGTCTGGGGCCGCCACGCCCCGGCCCAATGCAAGAGGAGGTCACAAAAGAGGAGGTAATCTGAGACCAGGGGGGTAGGCAGGTGATTCATTTTATTGGCTAGCAGCTACCGGATGACGTCGATAATCGGACGTCGCTCCCAAAGGGGGTAATAATCCGAGAACGGATCACGGGGAAGTCGCTCTAAGCGGCAGGTCAGTGGGGCGGCACACCCAAGGATTTTTCCTTCGGGAGTGAGGTAACGAGTCGAGCAAGGACTCGCAGATCATCGAGGGAAGCCCCTTGGAGAGCTTCACCTTCGATGCCATGAGCGCGGAGCAATGTGCAGTAGATGTCAATGGCTCCGTCGCTCTTTTTGGGAATTGATGGGGACGTTGGGGAAGACAATGCTTCCCTAACCGACAGAGTTTCGGTATGCCCTGCCGAGGGGATATCGACAGCAGGAGGAGCAGCGGCAGGGGCTGCAGGGAGAGGGGAATCTGGAGCAGACGGTCGGGGGCAAACGTCGTCTGCGCGGGGATCTACGGCTCGTATGGGAGCTACGTCAGGGGTTGGAACTTGGTTGCCGAATTGGCGACTGAGGCGCGCTTCGGAGGGAGAGCACAAGGCGGATGTCCACGGGTTGAACCAGACAAAGTCACCCGCCGCACTGTGACTTCGTCCGGGAGAAAAGGACGGGCGTCGCCTCGCGAAGGATCGGGATGAGTTGATAGCGGGAACAACATCCCAGTTGACCTGATTGATCTTTTCGAGTAAGGAGTGCAGTTCGAAGTCGGTGTCTGCTCCGCCCAAGGGCACAGTATAGTCCAAAAGGCACATGAGCTCGACGAGCTTCGGAGGAAGATACCAAAGCCGCCAACAATCGTACGCCTCCCAGAGCAAGGTGGCGGCTACCTTCACGCACCACTCCGTCAAAAAGAAAACCCACAACCCGTGACGAGGATCAGTGAGATGGCTTCCAAAGTAGGTAAGGATGGGACCGAGCTCTGCCCAAAACCCTTGGCAGACCTCAAATTGTCCCCACCACGAGGGGAGTTGCTGGTACCGGTTGGGATAGTGTGACCGAGCAATTTCCCCCGCCTCAACCATTTGGTAAGCTAGGAAATATCCCGTGTCCGATCTCATCTTATGCTCGAATCGGACCGTATGCTGGAAGATGGGGATGTTCCCGCGTTTCGTATATCGGAAATTGAGGGGGAGGATTGCGCGCGTGTATGACAGGGCATCGTTAGTCACCGTCAGTTGGTTATGCCACAAGCGGTCCGCCTCGAGCACGAGGTCACCCCGTGTCCAGCTGAGGAGGTTGTCAAGGTAATCACGCTCCCCCTCCGTGCGAAACTTCCACGTGTCACATCCGAAGGACGGAGGGATGAGGGCATCGGATAGGGATAGGTCGAGGCGGTCGAGAACGGCTTCCATGAACCGCAGGGATAGGCCCTGTCGGCCACGAGGGGAGGAACGACGCAGGATAGAAGGGGGAATGGCGACCCGGGCACGCCAATCGTAGGAGGAAATGGCTTGAAGGGGAAGGTGACCCGGTAACATCCCCGCACCGTCGGCAAAGTCGCGCCCGATGTTAGTGACGTCGCGCACGTCGATGGCGGAAAACCAAGGAGTGGCCGCGTACAGTAAGGGATAGTCGCACATGGATTTACCTTGGAGCTCGGCTAGTGAGGGGTATCGACAAGGGGCTGATGAAGGATGGAGATCGGGATGAAGACCGGTTCAGGAACGTTGGTGTTCGGGGGAAGTCGGGGTATGGAAGGAAGGTCGCTAGGAATGGAAGGCGTGTGTGAGAAGCCCACACCGCGGCGACCGCCGGCGGTATGTCCGACAGTGGGATCCGATGAAGGAAACATGGAAATCGTCTTACTCTCACGCGAGCGGCGACCGATGGTCGGAAGAAAAAGGAAGAAGTTGGGAAGCAAGGGAGTGAAGCCCCTACGCGAGAGCGCTCAGAAGGGGGATATGTAGTGCAATACCCGTCTCGGGTAGGGGGGAGGAAGGAAGTGAAAAAGGAAAAAAACTGGATACTGTAGTCCGGGGTTGGGGGACACGCGTGTGCGACGAAGCGCATGATTATTTTAATTATTTAATTTTATTTACTAATTAGATCTAGAATCTAGCGCCGCGAGCTACTGTACTCGCCCCAGCGGGGCTCTATATAACTTAGCCCTTTGACCGAACAAGTCAATAAACCAACCCGAGTTGCCGGAGTTGAATGTCGCCTTGGTCGAAGTCCGTCTCTACCAAGACGCTCCCTTTTACCTAAGCCTACGGCATCCTTCAGCGCTCGGGGGTCCCATTCCTTTTTCCTTTATTTCCCTATTCTTTTCTATCTCTAATTCTACCTATTTTCCCCTTATCTTGTGTTGGTGCCATCGGCCTCGGTTGCGACCGAACCGGTGTAGGTGTTTCGAGCCATCGGGCGACACAGTTGACGTAGCGCTGCTACTGTGACCCATTTTCCGACGGGGACCGTTGCAACGACGTCTCCCTCGAAGGGCTCCGTCGTATTACGAGCCAGTGTTGGTACCATCGGTATCGGTTGCGACCGAATCGGTGTAGGTGTTTCGAGCCATCGGGCGGCACGGTTGACGTAGCGCTGCTACTTTCATTTCATCCCGTCGGGCTGCGTTGCGACGCCCTCGTCGAAGGCCTTGTCGCGTTACAAGGTGTCGAAGAAGCTCAACGAGCATTGGCCTTACAACCCAGTGGAACCGGGGTACCTACGTACGCGCCCCACTCCACACTCGTCGAGCAGATCTCTTCGCAAGTCTCTACCACACCGATCCCGGGCTGGGCTATTTCTCTGTGCCCCCCCCATCAGAGATCCGAGCTACTACGAGTCGCAAGCTCGTTTAAACGGAGAAGGGAGAGTCGGACACTCCGTAGCGCTGTGCCGTCGGCAGTTCTTCTTTTTGTTGCTGTTGTTGTTTTTGCTGGACCATCGGACCGCGGTCTCTGCCCGACAGGCGCATTGCACTACACCTACACCGGTTCCGTCGCAACCGAGGCCGATGGCACCAACACAAGATAAGGGAAAATAGGTAGAGAATTAGAGATAGAAAAGGAGGGAAATAAAGGAAAAAGAAAACGAACCCCCGAGCGCAAAGGATAAAGTAATCTGTAGTTAAAGGGAATGTCTTGTAAAAGACGGACTTCGACCAAGGCGATATCAGACTGTGGCAACTCGGGTTACCATTACTCCCTTGGGTTGGTAACTGGACTATGCTGTATAGCCCCGCCGGGGCGAGTACAGTAGCTCCCGGCTCTAGATTGTAGATCTAATTTGTAAATAGAATTAAGTAATTAAAATAATCCTGCGCATCGTTGCACACGTGTGTCCTCCAGCCCGGACCACAGGATCCAATTTTTTCCTTTTCTCACTTCCTTTCACCCCCCTACGCGAGACGGGTATTGCGCAACAGCAGCCTGGCCTGCGGCCAGGCCGTCATTGGCGCACGGGAGCGGCCACGTGTGGGGCGGCCTGGCCGCAGGCCAGGACGCCACTAGGGACATGTGGGGGCCATGGGGTGGGCAAAAATTTCGCGGGGCATTTAAAAATTCTGCATGAACTCAGAGGTGGCAGCCGCGGGTGGAAAGGGAGCGTCACTGGCAGGGGGCGAAGGGACGCGCGCGCCGGCGCCGTGGAAAGTAGCGGCCACAATGGGGGATGGCGAAGGCCGCGGAGGGGGGCTCGGGAGGTTGGCGTCGAGCTCGGGCCGCAGGGGCGGGACCCCGCCTGCGGGGAAGGGGTGGCGCCGAGCGGCGGCGCTCGGCGCAGGGGTGAGGAACGCCGAAGGCGGTCGCTGTGAGGCCGGGAAGTATCGCAGCCAGCGGGGCAGGAAAATGCGCGCGGGCTGGTAGGGGCCGGGAGCCTGCGCCGGGTGATAGTGTTAGGCCCTGGGAATCCGAGCTCAGAGCGATCTCGGTGGCCATCTTTCCCGCCTCGCAGTGCGTGAACCTCCCCTTCCTCTCTGCGTCCGGCGCCCTCGCGCGCGACAAACTCCTGTTGTACATGCGGGCGTCCGGGCTCGCCGCGCGCATGGACGGGGCGTGCAACGTGGTGAGGCGTCTGCCGGGCTCGCCGCGCGCGTGGACAGGGCAGACACCGTGGTGGGGCGTCTGCAATGAGGGGTCTCGCTGCGTGCAGCGCTAGAGTTGGGATTGCACTTCGACACGGTGGGCGGCGGGGGCGTGTGGGACGGGGCGTACGGCTTGCTGGTCGGCGTAGCGGAGATGCTCGCGCAGCAGCGTGGCGGGGCGCGTGCGCTGCTGTTGGACTTGTCGGTGTTCACGTTCAACGACGAGGAGGGGAACATCGCGTTCGGCTTGACGAACCGCTGGGCCAAGGCAGCAGCGGGGGTGGTGACGGACCGCTGGTGACGGACAGTGAGATCGCAGCGGTATCGGCGCGGCACGCCGCGGTGTTCGAGGCGGCGGGATGAGGTGGTGGGGCGCGTGCGGGGTGCGCGGGCCGAGGCGCTGTTAGGGTTTGTCGAGGTGCCCATCTGGCAGGGGCCGGCGCTGGGGGGTGCTGGCGGGGTGCCGCGGCCGTGGACGCGATTGCGGTGCAGACGCGAGCGTAGGTGACGCTGCGCGTGCGGCAGGGGCAGGCCGGGACGGTGCTGATGGTTGTGCGGCGCGACGCGCTGGCTGGGGCGGAGACGGTAGTGGTGGCGGTGGAGGCGGCGGGGTGGTGGCGACGGTCGGCCGGGTGGAGGGCGCGGGCGGGAGCGCCAACGTGATTGCCCGGTGGGCACGCATGAGCCTGGACGTGCAGGCGCTGTGCGGCTCTTGCGGGTCGCGTCCGAGCGCGCCGGGCGCGCGTGCGGCGTGTGCGTGGAGTGGGAGGAGATGCACGAGGTCGAGGCCGTGCGCATAGACGGGTGGGTTCGGCAGGCCGTGCGCGCAGCAGTTGGCGGCGAGGCGGTGACGAGGGGGGCCGGGCATGACAGCCAGGTGATGGTGCAAGTGCCGGAGGTGGGCATGGTGTTCGTCAGCTCCAAGAGCGGCGTGAGCCATCACGTGGACGAGCATGTGGCGGACGAGGACGCCGTCGAAAGCGCCGAGAAACGGCTGGAGGTGGTCATGCGAATCGAGCGGTGTATTGTTCTTTGACGGGGACTTGGCTCGGCGCGCGAAGCGCCCACGGAGCCCACTTGTACGCCCATACTAATTTCAGTGTCTGTCAGTGTGTCTGCGTGTCTGTCTTTGTGCGCTCTCGCGCGTGTTTCCATTGGCGCACGGGGGCGCTGCAGTGACAAGTGGCAGCCACGGGCGCGGCCTGGTCACAGGCCAGGCTGCCACTACAGCACACAAAAATGTAAATTTGAAGGCGACGCACAGTACAGTAAGAATGTGGCACCACAATACAGTAGAAATACAGCCCGATCCGCTTGGCGTTCTCTCCCACCCGGCGCATACCGTCTACGCGCAATCAGAAAGTTAATAACTGTCCTTTATGCTCCGATCAGCTTGTCGCCCGCGGTTTTAGAGCGCACCCGAACACTTAATGACATTACACGGTGGGTGCCATTCGTACTCAGTGTCTACCGAGGAAGAACGACAATAATTGCGCCCAGCGCGCCGTGCTGCGACCCCGATCGGCCTTGGTTTTAGCGATTCCCAGCCAGCGCCTACACGTGTTACTGTCCGTACACCTCCTCCGCCGTGCTCGCCAGCCCCACGTGTCTACGTCCCTCAAAGTGCCCCGATCCCGCTCCGCGTGTACCGCGTGCCCCGCTCCTACGTGTGCCACGTCTCCCACAGGACCCTGCGCCCGCACACACACCACGTGTACCCCACGCCCCTGTCCCCCGTTTTACCAGTTTACCCCCTCGTATCATTCCTACCTTTCGTGGGCTACGTGTGCCACGTGCGATCGAGCGACCGCGGGCGCGGGCGTTGCCAGCTGTCAGTTCTGGGTTGCGGAGTGTGACAGTATACACGTGTAACACCTGCGCCTTTCATTGCACGTGCGCGGTACTGTGGGACGGGCATGCGCATACCGAGGGGCACGTGGCTCAAGTGAATCAAGCGGGCCGCACATACCGCTGAGAGGTGTGTGCATGCACGGTTGCGACTGTAAACGACTTCAGGCGACATCTAGCTCGCATAAAACACAAGAGGAAGCTCCAATCCATCACGGGATAGCACAAGTCGATAAAGGCCCTATTGTTACTCTTTTGGAAAATGCTCTCGCGGACGACCTATCTGGTTGAAGTGGCGTTTAGCCCTTTGAGTACTGCATTATATGACTCATAGCTATCTACAAAGGACCCCTCGCACTTGCGTCAACCCTAGCTGCACTTACAGTGATAGCACTAGCGCGCTGAGCAAAACAGAAATGGCGAGACCAGCGGATGAAGACGGAGCAGAAGTAAGACAGCAGCAAAGAAACGGGCGTGCAAGGACAAGAAGAGCGCAAGAGTCTGAATCTGACGCTCAAGCACGTCGTCAGACTGGCTGAGCCCGTGTGAGAACCCGGAAGGGACAACAAACAGAACCTCAGACTCAATCGCGTTGCCAAACCGACCGGGAATTTACTGCAGCACTAAGAGCAGCAGAGACTCCTGAGCAGCGCGAAGAGCGTCTCCGTCAAAACAAGGAGACAGCCAGGGCGCGCAAAGCCCGTCAAACACGGACAGAGGATCCCAGAGAGTCTCCAGAGCGCCAAGCAGAAACGGAACATTCCAGAGCCTCGAATCGTGCATCTATGCAACGAAGGCGACACGCTGAGAGCACTCCTGACCGAATATCTCGAATGGAGGCCTCTCGTGTCTCAATGCAACAGACAAGAGATGACGCAACAACCCCCCTTCGAGACGCACCGCGCGAACCAGATCGCATTGCGACACGAGGCGCTACAGCGGAGGAATGCACTCCTATTAGTGAGGGGCGGCGAGTCTATCACCGTCCCTCCACCCCACGATCAAGGGATGGACAAGACACACCGACTCCGAATGAGCGGCAAAGATCCGACTGCCATGTCCAAAGTGCCTCTCGACAGCTATTTCCCCCACTACCCGAATCCTCGCGTTCACATGGCGCTCGCGCCATGATCTTTATCGAGTGTTCGCACTGCGAAGCTCTACATTTCGTCGAACAACGCGTCGTGAGCAGCTCTGCTGCAAGGCCCATGTTTTCCACATGCTGTAGGAAGGGCAAGCTGTCACTGCCGCTTCCGCAAGAGAATTCGAGCATACAATTCAGCGCTGTCTATGCCGTCCGTAGTCGCCAAATGCGTGAACAGAGGGCCCAGTCCTTTCAATTTTAACCACACAGTGGCGATTAAGGGCGATATATACCATTACTGTAATGTTTCAGCTGTAATGCTTCAGTTTAACACACAATGGCGATTAAGGGCGATATATACCGTGACATGGGCCCCATGACGCCATCCGAGGGGCGGGCGCCTTCCTGTGCTTCCGTTTACCTTCCTGACACTGACTGCGCTACCAAGACGCGCAAAAAGCTTGGACCCTCTCGACGACTGGAAGAGGCATTTATGATGCAACTGACACAAATGCTGAAAGAATGCAGCCCCTACGTACAGGCATTTCTGTGTATGCGAGAATGGGCTCAATCTCCTCACGACAACACTCCACCCACGTACCAGATGGTCATTCATGGCGACCGCAGGCCAAGTCGTGACCACATCGCCAGTACAATAGACCCGAAGCTTCTGAAGTGGCCGAATTGATCCGTGGTGTCAAAACAAGACTTGATAAGTTCCTCGATACTACGCCTTGAAGCGTTGCGTATAACACTACTTGGCTCTTAGCGCAGCGATGTCCGCCCACAATTGTGGGATAACTCCTCTCCGCCCTGTGTTGGGTGAGAGGCGGAGGCTATAGCGAGGGAGCACGCGGCGCGGACGCGACACGCTAATTGAACTGATCGGACGAGCTCGCGAAAAGGGAGTGGCTCACTGGCCGGTTACGCGCAGTCTCCCCGTGGTGCGCGAACGGGAGCGACCGGTAACAGGTTAGAAGCCAGCGTGCGCGATAGACAACCGAAACGGACGTATATAGGAGCGAAAGGGACGGGGGCGAGCTTGCCCCAGTTTACTGGTGGGGACGGGTGTCAGGTCTTAACCCCTCACAGGGACGCCTCGGACACCTGTCCCAGTATACAGTACCTGCCGCCTAGTGCGTACCAGGTACTGTACGCCATTAAAAAACTAGCGCCTCAATTCCTAATTACCGCGCGGACGCTGCAGCTACACGTGTGTACTACTGTGCACACGCGCTGCTTACAGACTACCGCACGGATGCCACGTGTGTTAGCGTACACGCGTAATACTAGCAGACTACCGCTTGGCCGACACGTGCACTACTGTACACGTACGCCAGATTACGACCGCTCGGCACGCGCGCGAGGTCGCTACACGTAGGCACAACCGCCCACATGTATACCGTACACGACCGTCCGGTGACCTCCGCGCGCTCGCGACGGTCATTATACTACAGACCTCTCCCCTTAGCTTTCGCTACGTCCCCGTAGCGACCCTCTACTCGACCACGCGGTTCCGTTCGGGACGTTTCCTTCTATCGCGCGCGATGCGGGGACAGAGACCCCTCAGTGCGTACGATCATGCCCCCTCGCTCGTCAGCGAGCTGGCGGTATATAACGCCGCGGGTTCATCCGATTCGGAGAGGGCGTCTTCTGATTCCGCCCACGCGATCCACACTGACTCCCCAATTCTTCCCCAACACCCCCTTGCGAACTCAGAAACCTCCTCCGACAGCGACGACGACATCCCCCTACAGCAGCTCTTCAACCAACCGATGGACGGTCATCGCGACACCTCTTCCGGGCGCGCGTACAGTCAGCGGTTGAGCCCGCCTCGGGCTCCGGCGGTGGCGCTGGTCGGTCCCACCTTCCAACCGCAGCGACGCCTTCGCGACGACCTGCAACCGTCCACTGGAGTGGCGGGGCCCGCGCAAGCGCCAATTGATTCGCCCGTACCGGTCGGTTCACCACCGCTGGGCGCCCAAGAAACACAGTCCTCGCCGCTGCCCCTCGCGGGCGCGGCTCCAAGAACGGTTGAGGCGGATCCGGGGCTCCCCGTGGAGCTGCCGCCGCCTCCCATGTCGCCGCTGCCCGCTGCGGGCACGGCGCTCACAAGGGCCGCTTCCGAGGCGCCGTACGCGGCGCCGGCGGCGTCGAGTAGCGTAGCGCTTGCGCCGGCCGGACGGGGGGCGACAACGTCGCTGGGGCGGGTATTCACCGCCCCGAGTACCCCGGCCTGGCTGCGCAGCGGCGTCGACTCCGTACGGTCACTGTTGCCCGGGTCCTCGATGTACCACCGCCGGCGGCGCGCACACCGACGCGCCGCGGGCCGCAAGCCTCCGATTGCGGTCGAGGAATACGTCCAGCGGAACTTGCTGGACGCGGCGAGGTTCGCGGCCATTCCGATGGTGCGCGCGATCAAAACTCCGTCCGGACGCGGTGCCGTGGCGCCAGAGAACCGCGTCGGCGCGTGGAAGGCGCGATGGCGTCACGCTCCGTGTCGGACGCCGGCCGCGGCGGGCAGTGACTTGCTCTATGTCCGCTGCGAGGGCGAGGAAAAGTACCACGCCTCGCTGCTGAACCTCTTCGGTCGGTATCGCCGCTACGAGGGCCTCGCGCCCGACGTCGGCTTGGTGGCCTTTCCGCGGCCTTTCGACAGCTGGGACAGCGTTACGGACCAAGCGCGGTGGGGACGCAGCGCGCGAGAGTCGGCTGCGCTGGCGCCGGGTGGACGATTTCTTCCACATGTGGCACAGCACCGAGTTTTTCTCGGTGCCCAGCGCAGCGCGGCGCGGCCTGTACCCCACGCTCCCGACGAACTGGCCGACGTTCGAGGCGCCGGAGTACCTGTGCGTACCGACGCCGAGCGTCATGGCGTACGTGGCAGCGCATTAGTTGCCGCTCGGCCGATCGGAATCCGCGGAAACGGAGCGAACGCGCGTCTTGGTGCACGCGATCGTGCTTTCCGAATGGTCGGTCTTGGCCTTCCTGTGCTTCTTACACGCCGCTCGCGAAGGACTGCCGTTCTTCACGAAGTGTCCCTACCCGCGGCTGATCGCACGGCGCGAGGAACCGTTCGGTGAGCGCGGCGTGCTCTTCCGCCTCTCGGCGGGGCTCATCGATTTAATCCGCTCGGTCAGTATCGCGGAGATCCTCGAGGGTACGGCATTTGACGCGACGTACGCGACGCAGCTGTTGGCCTTCACCGAGGGTATGGATTGGAGCGGCCGACCGGACTTCGTGTGGTTCAGCTGGAACCAGCGGTGCACCTTACCGATGCCCTCCGGAGCCGAGGCCGAGACCGGTGCCGATGGTGGCACCGCGGCCCCTGGTCCAGCGGACGCGACCGTCGCGGTCGACGTGGACGGCGCGGTCGACACAGTCGACGCAGGTGACACGGGCGGATTGCTCGCCGATGCCGATGTCGCGCCGGCGCGCGATGCTGGAACCGGTGCAGTGAGAAGCGTCGTCGAGACCGCGGTACCGGCCCGCGGCGGATCCGCTCGCGTGGCCTCGATCCAGAGCGACTCACCGAAGGGGTTTGTACCAGAGCGACGCGACTTAAGAGAACCCCCCGGTGTCGAGGGAATTTCGGCCCCCACCTCAAGCCCCCCGCACATCAGCGTGGTGACCGGTACAGAAGGCGATCATCGTCCCGCTCCGATGCCACCTCCTTCCGCTCCGCAACCGTCCGGCCGGTCTTCCCCGGAGCGCCTCCGTGAGGAGGCCGCGTTCACTGCCCTGCAGTACGCTTGCTCCTTCGAGGGACAACAGTTCCTTCGTCGGTTGAGCAGGCGCTACTGCAGGCGCGCGAGTGGATGCACCAAGTCAAGCAGTTGAAGACGACCGTCGCGGCGCTCCGAGCGGCCTCCACCGCGGCGGAGCGTGAGCTCGTCGAGCATCACGAGAAGCTCCGCCGCGTGCAGGACATCCTCGCGGTCGTCAGCCAACGTCTCGCGGCGCCGCCGATGCCTGCCGCTACGGTCGGGGCCTCGCGCCCCGCGCCCGAAGATGCCGCGGCGGCTCCGCCGGCTAAGCGCACGCGTGGTTCTTGAGCCCCGACCCGTTGGTCGCCCCCTTTCGCGTAGCCCATTAGGGGCTTCGCCCACAGTAAACAGAGCCGATTAGCGGTGTTCCTTGCCTTTTCCTTTTGGCGCGTGATGGCGGCAGTGCACGACGCGCGCGAGCGAGGTCGTCCTGACGGTTCGGCCATGCGAGGCCGGAAGGAGCGCTACGCGAGCGCGCTTGTCCATCCTTGGCGCGTACGCCAATATCAGTCGATGAAAGGTTGCGGGAGCCCCTCGGAGGGCTCGTAGATATCGTCGGAAGCGGCGTACCCGTACCAGCGAACCTTGTACTCGATGCCGCCGCGGGTCATACGGTGTCCGACGATGCGGTCAACGACGTATTCCGCGCCGGGCGTTGTGGCTTGTGCGTCCGATGCGGATGGAATGGCCGAGGTGAAAGTGTCCCCCGGCCCGCGCGGCATCTTCGTGACGCGGTCGATGCTCACGCGGTTCTCCACACCGTCCTGCTCGATGAGGACCGTGGTGTCCGTAGCGGAGCGCACGCGGAACGGCCCCTCTGTCTTTGGTAGAAGTTTGACAGAGAGCTCGTCCGTTCCGGCCGTACCTTGCGCACGCGTGCGTCGCTCAACGCTTGTGAACGGACGGGGCGGGCGATCAACGTAGACAAAATCGCCCGCCACGACGACCGGACGGAAGCGGACCTTCTTGTCAAAATCGTCCTTGTACCGCTTTTGCGATGCGGATAATTTCGTCCGAGCGCTGTCGAGAGCGTCGCGTAGCTTGCGCAGCGTGGCGCGCTTGTACTGCACCGGGGTCCGCGGGTCCTCTCGATGGGTCCCCGCGTCCTGCGGCACAGTACCGAGGAGGATTAAACCGGACGGTGGCCGCGTTAACACCAGGTCGAACGGAGTCGTCTCCGTCGACCGGTGGACCTGCGTATTGTACGCGATGGTCAGAGGCTGCACGTAGTCGTCCCAATCCCGCTGGTGCTCCTCCACGTAGTGCCGGAGCCGTTGCAACAGCGTGCGATTGAACCGTTCGGTCTGCCCATTCGACTGGGGTGGTAGGCTGTCGTGAGATAATGCGGCACCCCCAGGAGGGCGCATACCGCGTCGAAGAATTTCGCAGCGAACTGGGGGCCATTGTCGGTTAGTACGTAGCGCGGCGCTCCGTATACGTAGACCCAGTTGTCTAAAAACGCGTTTGCGACGACCGAAGCGGTTGTGGTCCGGAACGGGATACTGCGCGTTAGCTTGGAGAACCGGTCGGTAATTACCAGCAAGTGTTGGTTTCCGTGCGCGGTCTTGGGCAGGGGCCCCAGGAGGTCCATCGCGACAAACTCCAAGGGGCCCGCCGCGGGGACCAGCTTGAGATCCTTTTGGTTCTTGACAAGCGTCCCGCGGGTCGCAGCACACGAGGTGCAATTCCGTACGGTCGAAAACGCGTCGCTGGCCATGTGTGGCCAGTAGTACTCCCTGCGAAGGGTGTAGTACATACGCGTCGCTCCCGGGTGACCTGCCAACCTCGGATGGTGTGCTAGGTACAGTACCCGGGGGCGCAACCGAGCCGGTACCACGCGCTGCAGGGTTCCGTCCAGCCGGGACGTCCTCACGAGAAATCTGTAACGGTCGATGTCGAACTTCGAGTTCGGCGTCCCGACGGTTTCCGCGGCGAAGCGGCAGAAGGATTCCTCGCTTGTTCGCGTAGAAATTCCTCAACCGAGATGGACGCAGCGTCGCGTTCCTCGGGAGTTATCGCGAGCGCGTAACAACCGTCCGGACGGTATTGCGGCGGGTCCAAGTGCACATTGTCCAGGAGGGCCTCGCTGCCCTCATCGTACTGGACCGGGAAGCACGGGACCTCATCGTCAACCGGTTCGGTGTCTCCTCCATCGGTACGTAAGCGCGATACGCCGTCCGCGAGTTGGTGCTTGACGCCTGGGCGGTACTGTACCTCGTAGTCGTACTCCGCCAAGCGCCGGCGCCAGCGAGCGAGCCGACCGGAACTGTCCGCTAAATTGAGAACCCAGCGTAGGGCCTCGTGATCCGTGCGGAGGTTGAACGCGCTTCCGTATAGGTACGGCCGTAGGATGAGGATGCTCCACACTACGGCCAAGCATTCCTTTTCGGTAGTCGTATAATTGCGCTCCGCATCGGTCAACGCGCGGCTCCAATATCCGATCGGTCGAGTATCTCCATCGGGTTGCTCCTGTAGAAGGGCGCAACCCACTTGGTGTCCGCACGCGTCGGTGTCCAGCGTATATTTCGGTCCGTAGCGGGGCAGCGCGAGGATTGGCGGCGACACGAGGCGCCGCTTCAATTCCTCAAACGCCGCGTATTCCGCATCGGTTAATATCTCGAACTCGTAGGGCTGATTCTTGCCGGTCTTCTTATTCAGCGGCGCGGCGATCTTCGCGAATCCTTGCACAAACCGTCGGTAAACGTTGTACATCCCGAGAAAGGATCGCAGTTCCGTTTGGTTCGTAGGCGCGCGCGCGCGCTCGATCGCGATGACGTTGCGTCGCTCCACCTCCAACCGTCCCGGACGAATGACGTGCCCGAGATAGGTTACGGAGGTGTCGAAAAACGCGCACTTCGCCAATTTTAGCGACACGCCCGCGGTATGTAGAAGCCGTAGTACCTCTCGCACGTGTGCCATATGTTCCGTAACGGTTCGCGAGTAGACAATGACGTCATCGAGGTAGACCAGCGCGGTCTCCCATTTCACGCGGGACAGGATGATGTCGACCGCTCGTTGAAATGCCGCGGGCGCGTTTTTGAGACCGAACGGCATGCGTAGAAAGCGGTAGAGGCCCGAATGCGACGCGAACGTAGTTTTATCGCGGTCCTCCTCGGCGATCTCCACCTGCCAATACCCGCTATTACAGTCTAGCGTGGTAAAGACAGTGGCATTGCCGAGCGAGTCGATGCATTCTCCCATGCGCGGTAGTGGGTAGGAGTCGCGAACCGTAACGGCGTTTAGCTTGCGATAGTCCACGCAGAACTGCATGGTCCCGTCCTTTTTAGGGATGAAGACCACGGGGCTCGCCCACTCGGCCGATGTCGGTTCGATGACTCCCGCGCGCAGCATGCGGTCGATCTCCTTCTTCTACTTCTCGCGCGCGATGGGTCCGGCTCGGTAGGGTGCTTGGTAGATCGGCTTCGCACCGGGCTTCAGCTCGATGCGATGCTTCGTAGCATCGATCTTACCCAAGTGCCCGGACCACATGTCCTTGAACTCGGACAGCATGTCCGTAATTTCCGACCGGACGGTACTGTCTTCTGCGCCAATGTGGACGTCTTCTTCCCACGAGTGGGTCTTCTCCGCGTCCGTGTCGGTCCGCTCATCCGCGTTAGCGGGATTGCCACTGTGGGCGTCGTCCGTTTCTGGTTCTTTGCGTCGCGCGGCTCCTCCCGTAGCAGTCGTGGATTTTCTTCTGCCATCGTCCGTCACTGGTTGTTCGCGTCGCGCCTGTTCCTCCGTAGCGGTCGAGGAATTATTTTTGTTCCCTCCCCCTTCCTTAGCGTCGTCCTCTCCGGGGGCCGACACGCCAAGTGTCAGGATGTGTGTGGGGGATGGCAACGCGAGACCGACAACGGTATGCTTGGGGACGTGGACCGCGCGGTTTCCGAAGTTGCTAGCGAGCACCGTAAACGGCTCGCCCGGGAAGAGGTCCATGACCCCCTGGGCCATCAGGCATAACTTCTTATGCGCCGTTTTGGGGTGGTTTTGCGGGAAGCAAAGCCCCCCAACCGGTGTTGCGACGCGTACCATCGCTTGGGTCATCGGGGGTATCGTCACCGCCTTGACCACGCGAATTTTCCGTGACGGTCCGTTCGTCGGGAACTGCGCGCGCTTCCGGTCGGCCGAATTTTCCTCCTGCGGGAGCTGCTGCGACGGTCCCCTCGAGGCCATCTTGCGGTCTTGCCTCGAGGGTGTGACTCCCGTCAGCGCTACGGACGGCGCATGATGGAACAGCACCTTCCTCTGCGGTGGCAGGATCGCCTTCACGTGGCGATCCAGGAACGTGGTTCCGAGGATACAGTCCACCGCGAGGTTGGTGACGACCAAGAACGGCACGCGCGCGACGAACTCACCAATCCGGACGTACAGCTTGAGCTCGCCGAGGGCCTTCATCGACCTACTCGAAGCGTCGATGAGCGGCGGGCTCCGCGCGGACTGGATGGCAGCGCGCCACGGTTCTGCCACACAGCGTAGGTGGATTAGATTCGGGCCGGCTCCCGAATCTAGAACCGGCGTGATGGCGCGCATCATCGCGCGTCGTTGTCCAACCGTTGCGGTGACCTTATAATTTTGCTTCTTGAAGAAGCAAATTGCCGCTTCGTCCGTTCGGCTCTGCGATTGCGCGAGGACCGAAGCGGTCGAGGGGGTGCCTGTGGTATATGCGCCGTCGATTCGATTAGGTTTAGATCAGGGGCTGTAAGGCACGAACCTTACAGCCCACACGAGCCCACACGTGTACCACACGTGTGCAGGGCGTGCGCACACACACGTGGCACACACGTGTACTGTCAGCTCGATAGCTGACAGAGCCACCGCGCGCGACGACTCGCGCCGGCTACGGTAGCATGATACTGTAGTCTGGTATGATAACCGAACACTTGTACATTAAATAAGGGAGCGACCGACGGCGGAGGAAAGGGACAAGCACGGGCTTGTCCACGACCTTCCGCCTTGGTCGACAACCCACCGCTTAACCTAAAACACGAGTCCGCTCTCGCGTCTCGTTTAGGTAAGGGAACCGACGCGGGGTGCAGGGGCTACAGTGCGCGCGCGTGCAGCGATCCGCCTCCGCCCGTCGACACTGGCCCGCTACCCAGTGTCGCTCCGGGGCGTTGAGGCGTCGATCCGCCCCGCTGCGCAATCACTCGCGCCTGCCACCCTTCCCGCTCTACCACGCTACCAGGACCCGTGTCCTTTCCCTTTGCGTGTGTTCCGTCTTCCGCCGATCCGGAGTCTGCTACTGAACTGCGTGCATACACCCCCGCCGTTTGGGGGTGTTTATGCTACAGTGGTCTCCCGACCTAGAAGACCCTGGAGTCCGATCTCCGAGAAGACTTCCGCTTCCCTCCGCGAACCGATCGCGTCGAGATGAGCCAAGAGCTCGAGCCCTCGATCCGCTCCGAAGCGGCGGATCTGAGTCCGGCCGCTGTGCAGTCCCCATCCGCCCCGTCGGGCGACGGCGACGCAGGTCCTCGTGACCGCGAACCGTCGCTCGGATCCTCCGAGGAAAGAGCGGCGGCGATGTTCGAACGCATAGCCTAATACATCGAGGAAGTCCGTACTTCCCTTCGGATCGATGTATCGGACCATGTATACACTCGATGTATGGCCGAACTCCGCTCCCTGCGTGAAGGGAGGTTCGATAGAGTGACGCAGTCCTTAGAGAATCTCCGAGCACTGATCGACGAGTTACACTCGCGGATCGTGCTCGTCGAAGACTCCCGTTTCGCCTCGCCCGGACCGTCCGGGCAAGGTCGCCCTGAGAGGCCGACCTCGGTGAGACGACCCCAGGACCGAACCTCTCCGTCCGCAGAGCAATTGGGTGCGTTTGCGCACCTCTCCGCTGAGCTCGACGCCACTCGTCGGCGTGCTCGTGACATGGAACGTACCATGGCCGAAAGGCTACCCGGTGCCCCCTCGAGAGGGCCCGGTGGTACCGTACCTCCGAGCGCCGCCGCCCCCGAAGGTTGGCGTCCGACTGGTGCCGCTACCAGTCGGACTACAGAAGGAAGCCGCCCTCCGATAGACGCGAACTTCGCGTCTGAGACCCAAGCCTTGCCGCCTATCGTCGGAAGTAGGCGGCAAGTGGACCGCGTATCGTACGCGGACGAACAGGACCGTGGAGGAGCCGCCCGCGGATCCGGAGAACCGATGTTCTCCGTCGATCCCCGCTGGGGCGGCTATCCGCCGGCGAGTTACGCCGAGCATCCAGGTCCGGTAGTCGTCCGTACGCTACCGGTTACGTCCTTCGGCACCCTGGGTCTCGCTGAACCCGGGCTCGAGCCGGTACATACGATGATCCAAGAGTTCAGCGCCGTTGCTGACTATCGTATGTACCGCTTGGATAACACCTCGAGGCTCGTTACCTCGGGTGACGCGGGACGGATCGCGAAGTACGTCCAACGCTGTCGTGGGATACGTCCCACGATGCGCAGCTTCGACGGTACCGACCCGATCCAGCTGCTGCCGTTCTTGAAGGATATCCGAATCACCTTCAACTCGCAACACCTGACCGAAGGTGTTGCGGTACGAGTCCTCGCGCATTTCCTCGAGCGCGACGCGGAGCGACTGTATACGAGTTATACGATGCGTGGCCTCCGCGCCGGCCAGCTCCACGACGACGTGAGCTGGCCGGGGCTCGTGAACCAATTCTTAAAACGCTACCTCACGGACGACGTGTTGGGTGAAGCGTACGACGCTGTCGCTACGGCGCGACAGCAACCGCATGAGACGGAAAGCACGTTTGCTGACCGACTCGAGACTGCCGCGTTCCGATGCACGGCAGTCTTCTCCGAACAGTCCCTCGCGCACTACTTCGTGCGGGGACTTGCACCGGCAACCCGTGCCGCAGTATCCGAAACTGTGCAAAGGCTGCCAGGCAGTCAGAAGACCGATCTTCCGACCATCCGCCGTATCGCCACGGCGGAAGGTACAACGTACCGCGCCCGGCGCGGTTTACCTCTGCCGGATTCGAAACCGGCAGGGAGGGCTGGCAGGACTACGAAGTCCGCCGCGACAAGTTCACCCGCCTCGACCCTCCATATCGGGGAGGATGAGTGGCAGGCCGATCCTGTCCTCATTACGCAAGGAGCAGGGCCCGTGGGGGCACGAACCCCCTCACCGATGTCGACTGGAACGACGTCGAGTTACGCGACCGCATTCGCGGCCACTCCGAGAGTGGCAAGGGGCACGGACCCCCGCGTCGCCGAGCTCGATATCTCGAGTCGAGATAAGGGAAGCGCCTCGCCTCGCGTGCCCCTCCTCACCGATGAGGAGGCGCGGCACGCGGCGACCTTCGCCTCAACGGACGGCAGCGCTTACGTGTGCTGGCTATGCCGTACGTATGGGCATGCCATGTACGCGTGCCCGTTCCTGTCGCCGGAACAACGAATGTTCACGGCGTACAGGAACTACCGCTACCAGATGGAGACGCGCCCCGGTGCGCGTAATCTCCTCCGGCAGGCGGCCGGCGAGGGCCGTCCTGCTCGTCCAGGTCTCCCGAACCGATCGGGTGGGGGCGCACTCTTCGCCCCTCGTGGAGGCGGGTACCGTCGTAACGAAGTCGATCTTCGGGATCGACCGGCCTACCGGCAGACGGACATAAGGTACCCCCGACAAGGAGAAAGAGGGGACCGAGACCGCTCACGGTTACCCCAGCAGGTACAAAATGCGATAATGTACCTGCAAGACTGGGTAGAGGATCCGTACCCTCTACCCACGGAGGGTCACGAAGGAGAGCCGACTCGCTTCGTCCCCCATATCCTGCGACGACCGGACGCCGCAGGTCAAGGCCCGGAAGTACCGGAGTACTTCGCCAAGGCCGCCGAGCCGCAGTGGGGGAATCGTCCCGACCCACGCGACCGGCTACC
Organism: Chondrus crispus; assembly: GCF_000350225.1. Classification (NCBI taxonomy): domain Eukaryota; phylum Rhodophyta; class Florideophyceae; order Gigartinales; family Gigartinaceae; genus Chondrus; species Chondrus crispus. The sequence continues at coordinate 8,609 of NW_005179137.1, read as the reverse complement.
GGAAGAAGACCTGGCCGTCGATAGCCAGGAGGTTAGCTCCGATAGCACGGGTAGTTCGAAAAAAGGGTAAAGACGGTTACGTACACGCGGTCGCGTGAGCCGTCTTTTCCCCACGAACTAGACCCGACCCGGCGTGCTCGCCAAGGACACGGGGGGTATTGTCCGATAATACATCCCCCGCTACCGGAGGCGAGCACGGGAACCCCTGTAATGCCGATACAGGAGGGAGCACACGTCGAGGCCTCCGAAGGCCCGACGTTAGGGGAACAAGACACCGGGACAGCCGACGTCCCGGTGAGGCGTAACGATGGCGCCAGGGGCAACGACGACCGAAAAGGTTCGGTCGACCCCCTGACTCCCGCGAGCCCAAGGTCGCCGGAGAAAGGTCCGTGTCGTACGGACTCGAGTAATCCGAGGGGGGTCACTGATCCGCGGACGCCCCAAGGAAGGGGGAGAAGGAAACGCAAGCGGGGCCAGCAACGAAATCGAAGGCCCCGGCGGAACGACCTCACCGATAAGGTCACCCCGAAGGTTGTCGACGGCGTCATTTGCCTTCTGACGTCGAAGATCTACAATGTCCTCGGCTCGATAGCCACAGAGGGAAATGCATTTAAACCCCGCACGATCGCTGTTGATACGTGCTCGGGGTATAATCTGGTGAGGAAGGCCGACCTTCCCCCCGATTGGACGCGTTACGTCGTGCACGACGCACCTCTGCCACGATTGGCAGGCGCGAATAGCAACCCCCTCAAGCTTTCGGCCGTCGTCCGCCTGGCTGTGCGGTTGAGGAACACGGTGTTCCGAATTCCGTTCGTAGTCGCGGACCAGCTCGCCGTGCCGGTACTTCTCGGCACGGCCTTCATCGATACGCACGTGCGATGTATCGACATCGAAGCTCAACGAATGGAGCTACGCCAAGGCGGTTCCGTCGCCATCGTTGACGGAAAGGGTGAGTCGACTCCCCCTACCAGGCGACACGGACGACACACGGGTCGGCCAGACGTACGCGAGGAGGCCCCGCAAGCGATCCGAATCGCCCGCTGGGTTACCATCCCCGCGAGGTCGCAAGCCCGAGTGCGCGTCACCACTGCCGGGAGGGGCCTCGTATTCATGGAGCCGAAGCCGTCACTTCAACACCGACATGGAGTGAGGCTGACGAACGGCGTCGTCGAGGTACTGCCGAATCAGACCTTCGACGTCCTCGTCGCGAACTTTTCGCGACGGGAAAGGCGGCTTCCGAAGCACACCGTCGTAGGGTATGCGACGCGCAACCCCCTCGCGATCCTGACGCCCGAACGTTGCGTCGCCGATGGGGTCGCCCACGCGCTACACCTGACCGACTTGACCGATCAAGTCGGGAAGGCAAGAGCCGGACGACCAAGCTCCGATGAGCTAGAGACCGTTAGGAGGGAACAGGTGGGTACGGACGATCGGCCACCTAGAGACCAACCGACGGCGGGAGGCACCGTAAACATCCACAAAAAGGATCCCAAAAATCCACCGATGGATTGGGAAAAAGAGGTGGACTTGTCATACATCGACGATGACAAGCTCCGTGGCCACGTACTCGAGATGCTCCGTAAGCATTCGAGTCTGTGGAGCGGTGCGCTCGGAACGATCCGAGCCACGGAACACCGCATCCCTCTCGAACCGGGAACGAAACCGATTCGTTCGATGCCCTATCGGAAGGGGCCCGCCATGCGCGAGATGGTTGCCAAGGAGGTCAACCAAATGCTGAACGCAGGGGTTATCGAACCTGCGAGCACCGAGTGGGCGTCCCCGGTGGTGCTCGTTCTGAAGAAAGACGGCTCTCTTCGGTTCTGCGTGGACTACCGGCGTCTCAACGCGAAGACGGCAGCGGATTCGTATCCGCTGCCCCGGATGGACGACTGCATCGACTCGTTAGGAGATGCAGCCGTCTTTACGACGTTGGACTGCAATTCCGGTTATTGGCAGATCCCCGTCGCTCCGGAGGACCGGGATAAGACCACGTTTACGACGCACATGGTCACGTTTCGCCACCTGCGCATGCCGTTCGGACTAAAAGGGGCACCGGCCACCTTCCAACGTGCATTGGATATTATCCTTTCCGGAGTCCGCTGGCAAATATGCCTCGTCTATCTCGATGACGTCATAGTGTTCTCGCGTACGGACGCGGAACACGCGAAGCATCTCGACACTGTCTTGAGCTTGTTAGGGAGTGCCGGCATCTCCCTCAAGCTCAAGAAGTGTAGCTTCTTTCAACCGAAGGTACGCTACCTGGGGCACGTCATCTCCCCAGGTAAGTTGAGCGTGGCCGATACGGCGGCCGACGCCTTCCGGACGTTCACGTTCCCGAGGACGCTGACGCAGGTGCGCTCGTTCCTCGGGGCGTGTAACGTATATCGCCGCTTCGTTAAGGGCTTCTCGAAAATAGCCCGTCCGTTGACGGATATGACGCGCAAGGATTCGGATCCTGACTTCTATAATCCTACTGAAGATCAACTCCAGGCGTTCGAGAACCTTAAGGAGTGCATGATCGCTCCGCCGATCCTCGCGTTGCCTCGGCATGGACGACCGTACATGATCGACACCGACGCGAGCGCCTACCAGCTAGGCTGCACGCTGCTCCAAGAGCACGACCAGCCAAACGATTGGCGCCCCGTTGGGTACTGGTCTTACTCGCTGAACGACAGCGAACGAAACTACAGCGCTACCGAGCGCGAATGCTTCGCCGTAGTGTGGGCCGTCCGCACACTACGGCCGTACGTTGAGGGCACGAAGTTCACCGTCCGAACGGATCACGATGCCTTGAGGTGGCTCATGTCCCTCACCGAGAGTTCCGGAAGACTCACCCGGTGGCGGCTACGTCTGGCCGAATACGACTTCACCATTCAGTACCGCCCCGGGCGCGTGCACCAGGTACCGGACGCCCTGTCACGCCTCGTGTCGCCGAGAGTCGCCGACGACCCTCGCCCCACCGTCGGAGTGGATGACGACATTCCCACCTTCGACGTGTGCACGACCGTTCGCGACGTATCGAACGAGCTCGCGGGCCACGTTTGCATCGCGAGCTGCGACCACGAGGTCGAGCACGTCTTCGCGACGACACGGAACCAAGCCAGCTCACGCAGAAGGTCGCGCTCCCGAGCGCGCGACGAGCCGAGGGGCGACGACGAAGCCCCAGCTCTCCAAGGACCCAATTCGTTCTGGGAGGAGAATGACGAGTTCGACGCCACCGACATCGAGCGCGCCGCAGACCACGAGGCTGGCGCGCCCGACTCTTCGGTCGCCCCTCCGCAGGACGGCCTTCCGGCTCCTCTTACAATAGAGGAGATCGCCGAAGAGCAACGCGTAGATGACTTCTGCCAAACCGTTTTGGCACGACAGTCAGAGTCCCGGGACTCCGCATTCTTCGAGGACCACCAGGGGGTGCTCAAACGGAGACACCCCTTCGACCCTGCTATCGTGCAGGTGGTGGTACCTCGGACGCTCCGCGCCAGGCTTCTTCGCCTGTGCCACAACCCGGTCATCGCAGGGCACCCGGGCCAGAATCGTATGTACTACGCGCTCCGTCGCGAGTACTACTGGCCTCATCTGGCGGCAGATGTTGCCGCCACGGTGCGAGGTTGTCGAACCTGCGCGATGAACCGGGTCAAGCTGAGGAAACATCTCAACCGATTGAGATTGTTTCCAGCTACGAGGCCGCTCGAGAGTCTGGCCATCGACATCTTGGGGCCGCTCCCCAAGACGAAGTCAGGGAAACGGTTCCTGCTCGTGATCACGGACCGTTTTAGCAAGCTGACGCAAGTCGTTGCGCTCCGCACGATAACCGCATACACCGTCGCAGTTGCGTTCTGCGAATCGTGGGTGTTCAAGTACGGCGTTCCGCGCACGTTGCTGTCGGATAACGGACCGCAGTTTAATGCCAAGTTCTTCCACAGCACGTGCCGTGTTCTGGGGATAACTAATATGTACACATCGGCGTACCATCCCCAGACGAACGGGCAAGTCGAGCGATACAACCGAACGATCGCTGCGATGCTACGCAACTACGTAGGCAAGCATCAAGATGACTGGGACGTGTACGTAGGGCCGCTTACGTATGCGTATAACTCCCACGTACACCGCACCACCAACACGACGCCGTTCGAGCTCGTGCTCAGCAGACCACCGCTAGAGTTCTCGCTTCGACGAGCCGACGGTGACGTTCCCCCTGCCGACAGGGGGAACCAACGTGCGGAGTTCCTCAAGACCTTGGATTCGACAATCCAGAGGGCCTACGGGAGCCTGCGTCGGACGCAGGCTCGCTACAAGCGCGACTTTGATAAGCGCATACGACGGATCAATTCGCGACTCCGTCCCGGAGAGTACGTATACCTCAACCCCACCGACGGGGGGAAGACTTCGAACAAGCTCGCGTCCCCAGCAGTGGGGCCCTACCGTGTCGTCGCGAACGACCGCCGAACCATCACGATCGATCGTGATGGGGTCACTGAGCGGGTCTCCGCAGATCGCTGCGTGTACGCGCCACAGCCGACGGACGCACTACGGGCGAGCACGACAACCCCAGCTGACCTCGCCGACAAGGTCAGAGAGGGGACACAGTACGCTGTCGAGCGACTACTGAAGCACCGAGATATGGAAGACGGAACTATCGAGTTCCTCATCAAGTGGGCGGAAATCGACACGCCCACCTGGACTGCGCGGACTCACGTCCCGGAGGAGTTGGTGTCTCGTTACGCCCAACGCCTCCGGAGGCGCACCGGCATGGACCTCAACTCAAACGTGAACGCGGACGTTCACGCTTGAGGAGGGGGCCCCGACCGCTCCGTTAGGATCAAGGTAACCGACCGCGGTTGCACAAAATTCCGATAAAGGGGGAAGGGACACCTGTCCTTGGATCCCCCTGACGGGGAGGGAATCACACGACCCCAGGAACAACATCGGACGGAGATTCTCAAAAGGAACACGCAACCGCGAAGAAGTCGCGTGACAGCAAGCAGTACGGGCTGCCTTATGACAATAGCCGCAAGAACATCAATTGACGTAGAAGGACACCGGTCCCTCCAAACCGATGATGGGGACGCCTAACTGCAGGGGGGTCCGAACCTCCGCGTTACCACAGGAGCGCAGCAGCGATCTGCATGAGCGTTCGAGTCGCCGATCGACAGCGCCGCATACGGAATAGGGTGTGAGAAGTTACGCGTCTTAGGGGATGCGAACGCCCCAGGAATGCCCGCCTCGAACGTGTGCGTGTGCCAATATGGTCAAGTCGCACCGGTTGGGCGCAAGAGCGAATGGATCGCACAAAAGTAACGCGCGAGGTGTAGGGGAGAGCGTACCCATGCTTGGAATACGGACCAAGCGAAGGCAGGGAGCCTCAGGCACAGGTAATATATGCAGATACGAACCTCGGGTCACGACCACAGCCCACTCCCCACTGTCAGCGCGCGATACGCTTATACTGTACGCCGAGTACAAGCCCTTCTGACAAACCGCCACCGCCGACGGCGGTGGGTTAAAAAATAGAGGAAATTAGCGACGGGGGGTATTATACGGCCGCGCGCGTGTGGCCCGTGCAGTACACGCCACCCGCGCTACACCAAATCGGGTCCACGATGCGTGCCTGGTGTCCGACAACTGGCGATAACCGCCTCCGGAGCGAGGGGAAAGGGGGCCGCGAGGAACTCCACAGTAGCCCCTCGCCGCGACCAAGGGGCATACGGCCCCTCCGACGACGCTGACCTCTCCGTCGGGTAGCGAAGCGCCGGCGGCGTTCACGTGCTACGAGCGCGCTCTGCCCTCGCCCCGATGGCGAGGGGCGCGACGACAAGAAGAATACCGCGCGCTCTGCCCTCGCCCCGATGGCGAGGGGCGCGATGACAAGAAGAATACCGCGCGCTCTGCCCTCGCCCCGATGGCGAGGGGCGCGACGACAAGGACAACACCGCGCGCTCTGCCTTCGCCCCGATGGCTAGGGGCGCGACGATAAGAAGAATACCGCGCGCTCTGCCCTCGCCCCGATGGCGAGGGGCGCGATGACAAGAAGAATACCGCGCGCTCTGCCCTCGCCCCGATGGCGAGGGGCGCGACGACAAGGACAACACCGCGCGCTCTGCCCTCGCCCCGATGGCTAGGGGCGCGACGATAAGAAGAATACTGCGCGCTCTGCCCTCGCCCCGATGGCGAGGGGCGCGATGACAAGAAGAATACCGCGCGCTCTGCCCTCGCCCCGATGGCGAGGGGCGCGACGACAAGAAGAATACCGCGCGCTCTGCCCTCGCCCCGATGGCGAGGGGCGCGACGACAAGGAGAAGACCGCGCGCTCTGCCCTCGCCCCGATGGCGAGGGGCGTGACGACAAGAAGAATACCGCGCGCTCTGCTCTTGCCCCGATGGCGAGGGGGCGCGACGAAGATGACACGCTCGTGGGACCTTGCCTCGGTGGAACCGGAGCGCGAGGAGCGGACGGGAGGGAACAAGAACGAAGGATGCGAACATTCTTTATGAAGAGAATGGGACGAGGGGTCCCGGACCGGGGAACCATGCCACCTCAACGAGTGCCATCAGGACTACGGTCTAAATGCCCCGGCGGGCAGTACCCTGGATAACGCGGAACATCAGAGTTCCGCGGAGTATCCGCCGCACCCTCCTCGAGAGGAGGCATGGCGACCCGCTGGTATGAACCGCCTCCTCGTACAGGAGCGGCGGGCGCCCCTGACCCGTACGACGTCAGGGGGACGGCCGTCGGGTCGGCATACGGGTCGGGTCGGCGAGGTGGCTGTAAGACGACTTCACGGGCCGCGGACGCTTGGATGGCACGAAGGCTGTCCCGCTCCTGTCGATAGCGATCTCGATCCGCGACAGCGCGTTCGTACGCGCTAGCCTGAAGACGGGAAGCGCCCCGCGCGGAGTCGTTTTCGCCCTGCAACCGTCGGACCGAGAGGGAGAGCGAGTCGCGCTCCCCGTTGAGGCGACGAGCCTCATTAGTCCGTGCGAGGAACCAGCTCGCCATCGTCGATAAGAGGCTGCCCACGGTCCACGCCCGGTCACCGGCGGGTCCCAAAGCCTGCGCAAGTTCGGGCACGGAGGTGATGTCCTCCCGCGAAAGAGGAAGGTCCCGAACCGCCACCCCAGGGGTCACGTCCTCGGAGGGGGGAGCTAGCGGAGGCATGGGGAGGATCGCCGGCGAGGCAACGGGTATCACCGGTTGCTCTTCTGCCTCACGGGGCGGAGTGGAACGAAACGGGTCGACACCTACCATGGCGGGAGTGAAAGGGACGGCATCCAGGTCCCGATACCGCTTGCGGCGGTTCCGCCGGGACCCTGAGCCGACACCACCCCGCCTCCCTCTCGGTCCGGCTGACTCCGGAGTCGCCGCCGGGCGAGAAGCGAACGTGTCCGTCCTTGCGTGGTACACGAGGTACGCGCAACGTACGCCCGTAGCGAAATCCGGCCAGTAGTGGTGATGACGCTCACTCACTTCGTCCGCCCGTGTCATCAACGAAACGACGCCCCGGAGCGTCCAGGAAATCTGTGAAAGGCCGCGCTCGAGCGGATGTGGCGGGAAAATAGGCAAGTCGGGAGCGAGTCGCGCCAGGTACGATACGGTCTCACCAGACTGAAGAAACACGCGGCAGTGCACACTTGCTTCGGCCATAAAGGCGCTCCCGATGGACCACGCCCACTCCTTGGCACAGCTGTCGCTCAACCGAGCGCGGGCGGGGTGACCGGGGTCGATGGTCGCATACCCGAAGTGCTTGAGAACGTAAGGCAGGAGCGGATGAATACCTAGAGAAGGAAAGGTCTCGCGAACCTGACGAGGCAGCGAGGGGAAGTGCCCGGGCGAAAGCCCGTGCTCAAAGCAGGCCGACGGGAAGACGCGACCGTCTTCTTCCGAGGAGCGCCGATAAACGGACCAGTCCCGATGGGCCACGGGGATGCCGTGAAGGCGCATCAGCGTCGCCGCGGACTTCTGAAGGGCCACCCGGGGCTTCGTGTACGCGTACGGACGCGGATACACGTAGAGCCCCGGGATCTCGGCCAAGATAAAACGGGGCGGAATGTCCGGGTTGAATCCGGACAAGTAGGCCGCCATACGATCGACGTATAGAACCTCTTCCAGGCCAAACGCGAAGGTGCGATCACCCTGTATCGGGTCGGGGATTTGGTAAGCCACGCCGTCTCCTTCGGCAAGAAGACGGCTGAGGGCCAGCGCGGATTGATCAGCGAGGCCGGCCTCGCTGATCTTGCGGATGCGGGACAGATCAGGGCGCAAGACCGGGCTCGCCAAGATCTCGCCAACCGTTACGCCCACGCGAGCGTAGCGCGCCCACGGATACCGGAGATCACCGAGTGGCAGCGGAGTAGATCGCAAAAGCGGTACGCCAAACCAGCGCGTCGTACTGGGGACATCGAACTCGGTCGCTCTCGTGCTGGAGCCAACAAGGGACGGGACATCAGCTCGAGAAGATCCCCCAGCGGCGGGGCCGACAGCCCTCTCAGCACCAACGGGGCGAGGTGCTCGCGACCCGCCGTCATGCTGCTCGTCGACGACGCGACTAGGGGCACTCGCCAGGACAGCAGTTCGGAAATTCTGGAATATTCGATGGTCGGTACCTCAAAAGT
>NW_005179136.1:126102-143757 GCF_000350225.1 Chondrus crispus | reverse complement strand
CCTGCTCTCCACGCTGCTGCTCTGCGCCCTGCTTTCCTCAGCCGTGTCATCATCCATAACGGGCGAGGTACCGGAGGGCATGGTGAAGGCCGTGGACGGCCCGTACAGCTACGACACCACGCGCCCCAACGGCCCGCGCTCGTGGTCCTCCGTGGACGAAGAGTTCTCCGCGTGCGGCGCGGGCGAGATCCAGTCCCCGATCAACTTCCCCGCCGCCGTCGGCGCCAGCCCGCTGGCCGACGGCCCGCAGCCCAAGCTCGTGCGCGCCAACTACACGCTGGGCTCGGGCAGCTGGAACTGGGCCCTGGCCTGCCACGAGGAGCGCGCGTGCGGATACACCATGTTTGCCGGCAAGAAGTGGTACGTCATTCAGACCCACTTCCACCACCCCAGCGAGCACACCCTCATGGAAAAGCGGTTCCCGCTCGAGAGCCACACCGTCCACCAGAGCGAGGACGGCAACCTCGCCGTCATCGCCACCGTCTTCGACTACCCCCCCGAGGCCGACTACCCGTCCACCATCAAGGCCGCGCATAACATGGATTATGGCGTCAACCCTTACCTCAAAGAAGTCCTCGAGGGCATCACACAGGATAAGGGCACGTTCGAGATCGACCCCATGGCCATTATTGACCCCTCCCAGGGCTTTTGCTCCTACACCGGCTCGCTTACCACCCCGCCATGCACGGAGGGCGTTACCTTCTTGATGCAGATGAACATCGCCACCGTGTCCAGGCGGCAGGTCCACGACTACGCCCTCTCCGCAGGCATGCCGTACGAGGGCAACAACCGCCCAGTCCAGCCGCTCAACGGCCGCTCCATTATGTGCTACCTGTAGATGCATGCTACCTGTAGATGCATCACCTCGCCGGCCCCCGTTTTCGCCGCCCCCCGTTTTCGCCGCCCGCGCACATGCCGCCCCGCCCCCGTACAGTATCCTATGCCGCTCGCGTCGTCAACCGTACCTACTGTACTGTATGTACGCGTAGTACGTGCGTACACCGTTGGTACGGCCGAGTACGTATCGTCGCGGGAGCCGTTGAAGGGGCGCGCGCCCTAACGCAAGAAACATACACCAGAAACAGACATCACTTTACTTGTACCTGGATTATTATTTTTTCTCCCAGTCGTAAAAAAATTCATTCACTTTGCGATTTCTACGTGTCACAAGCATCTGCATCCTCCGTCTGAGAGACAGTGCTGTCGTACGCCTCGCAATTTACACTACAACTAGTCTCGCGTCTATGACGCCGCTGTTCCGCCGCCGAACACGCGAGACCCTTTTTTTTCTTTTTTTTTGTTGGTGTTTTATTCGGCCCTTGTACCTTCGGTACTGTCTGTATCTATCATTCAATCCCCAAATCCGCCAGCTCTGTTTAACGTCTCCGTCCCCCTTACTTGCTACCGTAGTCCCGCAAAATCAGCCTACACTCCCTCGCACACACCTGCACTGTCACCACTACAAGTAACTGTATCGCCGGACGCGTGGCCCAAAACATGCCGCACTAAGCACTCGCGACCGTGTACCCTGCCGCCCCCATTGCCAGCTTCCCATCCCGCCAATCCAGCCTACTGTACAGTCTGACCCACACCTGCACTGCCGCCCCCGCCCATCCGTATCGAACCCCTTCCCCCCCTCCCGCAACAGTCGATGAGCTGTGTAGAAAACAAAAAAGACGTTACGAAATCACTGAATGCGGCCAATTTGGGATGTTTTATGTTCCGGAGGAAATTATCCCAGCTGCATTCCATGCAAAACCTTGTCATGAAACGCTTGCTCACCTTCACCCCCGGTACTGCGAATCGAATCTTTCACACCGTTTTTCACTATTCTAGTTCTGTCACTTTTTTCTTTCACCTATTGCATTCGACTTCATGTTAATTCAACCAATAAGGGAGCAGCACTTCTGTCTGCATATTCTTGTATTAAAACGTGCTACTTTGATCGTTCCGTTGCAGGATAAGCAGGAGACATTTGCTAGTCGCTCATGTTCGACTGCCCATCCCCCCGAATTGTGCATTTCAGAATAATCAGGATGACACCGGACTACAATAATCGAGCGATTCGAGCAGCAAAGAAACTGGATGGGGCTAGAGTGCGGAACAAGGTTCGCAATGGGTTCGAGAGGTTCGTGTCTCGCCTTCACCCGCTTTAACAAACAAGAGATGCAGTGACGTATAAGTGCATAATAGCACAACTCAATAACGGTCGTCACACATCCTGCAAGAGGTCACCACGACATGCCTAATGGAATGCGTTGTGAAGATGTCAATACGAATTCGAATACAAAAACAATGAGCTGGGACAACTGCAGACGATCGGCTTCCGCAGTATCAAGGACTGTTTTCCAACTTCTCCCCTTGTAGCCAAATTTTTCTCACAGTGTTTTGTATCTAACATGTTGCAAAAGTCAAAGCGTAGTTCACCAGTGAGAAGAGTCATTGGGAGGGCATCTTTCAGAGAGCTGTCCTTTTTCCTCAGAAGATCTGCAAGGTTGGAATGTCCAAGATATCTTGTCAATAGCTCCAGTCTGAAATTTGAAGCGGACACAGCTACCAATGTGTTATAATTACCTTCAACCCGACCACACGGAATGAAGGGGGGTTTGAGGTAAGGGAGAGCTCGCTGGTTGGATACCCTTGAGAGGTAATTATGGTACAGAAAGGACTCGAAAAAGAGGGAAGGCACACGTGGTCCGTGACGCGCAGCCGGTCGGAGGTGCTATACCCGAACGGCCGGTCACGGGTGAGAAGCCTGAGCGCTAAAGGAAACCGAGATCTGTGATAGATTAGTGCCGTAAAGGGAAGGGAGCTGAGTGTGCCTCCTCTTTACTGGGATGGGCAGGTGTCCCCGGTCTTAACCCGTAAGTGACACACCAGGAAACCTGTCCCGCTACTGTAGCTGTTACTTACTGTATACCAGCTACTGTACACTATTACTTAATTTGTGCCATTGAGTAGTACTTAATACCAAACCACCGTACGGATTATACACGTGTGCCCGTGGCCACGATTCTCGCCTGCGGTTGTCCCACGTTGGACCCGTGAGGTACTACTGTAGACGGCGGCGGGCGCGCGTGCTCCCGCTCGCTACTGTACCACTCGTCCCTCCTTTTGGTCTTCATCTTCCCCGGCCGGGGTAGTAGTGATACACAATTCTACAACAAATATCACCACGAATCGACTTGTAGATGGAATTGTTCGGCGTCGAAGGAGAAGGAAATATATCCTTAGAGTCCACAGCAAGGCACAAATTGGTATCCCTGTCCAGTTGCTTTGATTATGTTTTAGAGATAGCTTTTCCTACATAGATGAATTCAAGAGCAGTAAATATATCTGCAGTCCGTACATCTTTGACCGGGCGCTGTGATCTGTGATACATCCGAGAGATGGCATGATAAATAGAGCTGTTTTTAATCTCACAGATAAGCAGATCAGTGGGAACTCCAAGTGGCCGCAGTCACCTCTGCGAGACGTATTAGCAAATAGTAGCGTACTGAGTTTATGTTGTTTCTTGTCTGTCGGTCCTGGATAAACAACTGTTTTCCCAAGCTTGTTGCGCTTGCCCACGATGTTAACCTGTTCAATGAGGTCACATACATTGCGTTCTAGTGCCTTTTGCTTCACATGGATTGCATAAACTGAGTGAAAAGGAGAGGCAGCAGTTCCGATCCATCCAAGCGAGGTATTGGTCGCGGCCAATCCCATCTTATCGATCTGATTGAGTGATTAGTTAAGTTGCTCACGGCGATGTCTGTAGAGGGTATATTCAGTGACAGCATCCATCTTATCATCGGCGTCAGTTTCTATTAGTGCAGTCGCCATTCTGGACAGTGTTGATTGTAGGATAAGTCCTCTCATCTCTGAGTTGGGTGAGAGCCGGAGGCTTCGCCGAGGGAGCACGCCACGCGAACAAGCGGCGAGCCAAATAAGCCGGTACGTACGAACTCGCGAAAATGGAGTGGCTCACTGACCGGTTACGCCCAGTTGCTCCGTGGTGCGTAAACGGAGGCGAACGGTAGCGACCTACACGCCAGGGCGGGTAAAAGTACCAAACGGTCGTAGATTAGACGCAAAAGGGACGGGGGCGAGCTTGCCCCAGTTTACTGGTGGAAACGGGTGTCAGGTCTTAACCTCTCAGAGAGACGCCTTGGATACCTGTCCCAGTACAGTACTTGCCGCCTAGTGCGTGCCGGGCACTGTACACAATTAAAAAAAATAGCTCCAGAAATACTAACTACCGCGCGGACGCTGCCACTACACGTGTGCGCTGCCATACACGCGTAATAGCTACCAACTACAACACGGACCACACGTGTGCTATTGTACACGCGTAATACCCGTAGACTACTGCACGGACCACACGTGTGCTATTGTACACGTACGCCACGCCACGACCGATCGGTACACGCACGCGCTCCCTACACGTCGGCACGACCGCGCACGTGTACACTGTCCCGACAGCCAGATTCAAAACCGCCGCGCTCGTCGGTTCTTATACTACATTTATATCGAAGAAGCGTAGTTTTTCAGGTCCATGCTTCACATCTCCAAACTTGATTCATTTGTCAAATGTTTGTATAAAATGTTTAATACGGTCGCCGTCACCTGCCACTTTCTGGTCATCGACAATTTTTGCAACGGATAACACCATCCTTATTTTTTTCTGAAAGAAAAACTGAGGTACCTGTGCAGACTGCCTGAATCCATTGTCAAGCATGATGTAGTCTGACTGGTTTTTGCATTTTGCATTAGCCTTGACAAGCCCACATGCAGCTGTTGGTAAAAGCCATAGATGAGAAGATCTCATCTTTCTTTCCTTAAGCGGGCGCGCATAGACATTTCTTTGAGCCTCTCCTGTCTGTGAGAAGGCTGTTTTCACATCTGCTCTTAATTTCCCACTCGACTAGAGATGCAATTGAATCAGGGATCCTACGTTCTGTATGCGGACGTGTCTTGCAATCTTTGGTTAAGCCGTTCTTCATATAATTCTCATTTCGATGTGGTGCGATACGTGCTTTTGCCTTCAGAGAGCCGTCGTCATTAGCTTTCACTTTGTACAAGGTGTGGCTGTTGATGACATTTGAGTTCGGTGGAACTTCATTATGTAATACGGGTCGTATGGTCTTGACAAGGTCTCCCCTTCTGCGTTGTAGGCTTTGATTAAACGGTATTGGTCAAATCCTTGCGCGTGATGCCTTAGAATAGATTGTTCCCAAAATGGTCGAGCATCGATGACAGAACAGTGTTATCAGTGCTATTGAATTGTAGTTCAGCTGGAAGTGAAGTACAACAAGCATTAAGTGTACCACGAATCCACTAGACCTCCATTGCCATGTCTAGGATTTCTTTGTTTCCGTCATCGGAATGTATGTTGAGACGACCATCTTCGCCTGCTGAATGTGTAGTATAACTGCCCGAACCGCTATTGTACCGGGCGGGCGTCGGCAACCCCGCCCGACTTCAGTAGTAAGATGTGAACCGACACGGTGGATACGTAGCCAGCACGTGTCTAAGTGTCCACGTGGGCGCCCATGTGTAGTTTGTGGAACCAGCTCGTACGGGTGTACGCGTGGTGCGCGACCGGTCGGTGGGTTAGTACAACAGTTCAATTTTAGTTACCATAAGCTACAGTAAGCTGGATACAAGAAGTACACCTACTATAGCCTGTCTGGAGCCACCACCCCGATACGGGGTATAGGATAGGGGGCTGCGGCCTGGAGGTAGATTGAGGCAAGCACGCCTCCCCTTCCTTCCTACCTGTGGGATAACGGGTACCAACCGGTGTCGGTAAACGTTACGACCCGGAGGGAGATCCCGTAGAGGTGGCCGGACGATACTGGAAAGGTAGGGGATAACTCAGCTTGTACACGGGGTGCACGTACGGCCTCGAGTGAGAGGTGGCGTCGGAGTGGCCACGTGTACCACCGTTCGTATTACGTCCCGATAAGGTACAGTAGACTAGGAGGTCCTACTGTAGGGGCGTAGAAATTAGTGTAATAGGAGTGTCAGCCCTGGGAGTCCCAGCTAGCACACGTGGTGCGCGCTCTGCCACGATTACAGGTGGCAGGAGCGCAGCCACGTGTGTCGCTGTGCAGATCACTCCCCTGTGGAGTACAGTAGAGGTACTCCACTGTAGTGGTCCAAAGTAGAAGTGGATCAATACTGTACTGCCCGGCCGCCGGAGGCCGGCGTACTTAGGGACCGAGGGAGTATTCCCCCAGAGTAAAGGGGGGCAGCGACTCTTTTGGCCAGAACTTAGCGAAGACTTGAAGAAGAAGATCGTCCCGTGCGGGTCATTCTTGAGGGCCGCAAGTGCACGCTCCCCAGTTTGGTCCTTCCACCGTCTGGTGAAAGCGTACGCCCAGTGAGCCTTATCCCTTCCGGGGTCGCAGATCTATTCGTCCGTTTACCAGAGTCATATCCGCCACCCTCGAGAAAGGTGGGTGGTGTTGTAATTTACTGCTGCTGTGGACACCCCCTCCGTGACGGACCAACACGAAACCGGAAGGATCCATATTATTGAACTACCCTCGACCTTCGACCATACGGATAGTAAGCTACCTAGGTTTCTAGCTGGCCACCGGCTATACTGACCTACACTCCAGTATAAATGCGCGTGTCTAGGACGGTTGACATACCTTTTCGTGTGCTTCCTTTCCGTTGGGACTATTCCACCTGACGCTCCTGCGTAGTACTCTCCCAAGCTCCGTCATTTAGGTTCAGCCTGCCCTTCCTTTCGGTTCTCGGATAAGCGATCTCAGCGCTTGTACCGCGGAATGCACGGTGCCACGATAAAATTGTTCATTTACGGGCCAGAACACAGATATATTGTTTCCTACGGATTGCCCAATATTTGGAGAATCCGTCGAAACGTCAACGTCAACAGATGCTTTGACGCCAGACGGGCGTTCTGGATAGTCAAAACCAGATAGGCCACATGGTACAGGCGAATCTTTATTAGCATTGGTACTGATTTCAGTTTGATCCGCTACAGTACCACACAGTTCAATTGAGAGGTCTGATATGGAGTCGATGCTGTCTTTCACTAGTTAAGCGAAGCTCTCTTGACGTAATGCTGGCCAGCCATTACGCCCAGATACAGTCACTGAACTTGCATGTTGGTTGAGAGAGAGGATCAGTTTGGAATCCAACCTTTTTCCTCTCTTTTCATAGTATTTCTTCGGTATACTTCTACGAAGTCACCAAATGCAATTGGTACTTCAGTCACGGATTTCGAGCGCAGAATGACCACCTGGTTCCTACGAGCTCGAGGCTGATCGCAAGCATTGCGCAAATCATGAGGGACAACAGGGTCGATAGGCTTAACAGAAATAGGACTAGGGAAACCCTTAGGTATTTCAAATGCATACATAGTGTCGTTACCATAAAATCATTGGAAGTCGGTACGGCCTTGTATGTTGCAAGTCTAGGATCGAAGTCCGCTCCAGCAGCTTCTTTTAGAAATAAAAACGCTTCGAATTATATTTTGCTTATACTCTATAGCATTCGTGGAGTGCCGGCCAGGAGGCACCGGGTGAATTGGAATTCCAAGCCTCTCTGTGTAATCTTTGAACATACAGATTTGTAATGCCTCGTCTGCCCGAATAGAGTCAGGGTACCAGAACTGGTATACGTAAGAGGCTTGAAAGACGACAAAAGCAATTCAGAGATTAGTCGAGGTACCGTCATGAACACTTGAATTTGTCGTAATTAAGATCTATCATGCATGAGTAATATCTGATCGAAGTATAGGTGAGGAACACACTGAACTTCGTTGAAATTCTTAGAGAGAGGACGAATGGAAAACTTATGGTTGGGCTGCGGGACACGTGTGGCTCGAAAAGCAGTGCAGGTATTGACAACTTCTGTAAGTTAGGAAGCTATGGTGTCATCCCAAATTCCGTTTCTCTCTAGCAAGAGTTTGTAGTTAGTATAGCTGGCATGACCACATACGTGCTTGCGGACTTTATCTATAATCTTCTTGACCTCACACAATGGTTCATTATCGACAGTGAAAGTGGAAAGGCATTGAAATGTTGACACAATTTCGCAGTGAGAGGTAACGCAGTCCAACGATATTTTGCTTAAGAAGTCGGTATTGCGTATAGATATTTCATCTCTCTGACCGTTAGCGAGGAATAGTAATGCATTTTTGTTTAATATTGGCCTAGCGGGTAACATTTCTTCGTATGACCCATTGTGAATATCCGTGAAGAACAAGGTGGTTGATACGTACAGGCCTACATTGGTCAATTATTGCTGTAATTACGATTGATCTCAAGATGCGACGTGCCGGACCGGCCTGGTCAGCGATTCTGTACTGACAGAGTGTATATACCTGGAGTGCTTGGGGAATAGCATTGGGCTTTCGGGTTGGGCGATATTCCGATATAACCGGCCAATACATTGAGTTCCATTACGCCAATTGCGGAGTACGGTGCTCCGTCGTCAAACAGTTGTCCAAGATCAACCGAGCATGTACCAGTACTAACAGATGAGTTAGTCAGTGTTTCCATATTAGATGAGACAGTCTTCTTCTCCGACTTTTCTCTTCTTTTCTGATTATGGTCAGACGTATAGGTGGTATTGCTAGAAAGTGATCTATGTGCATTCGACGTAGAAGGAGCATCATACGACTTGATATACGATTGGTAGTAAGCCCTCAGGGCTATGATTAAGTTTGCAATGACCATATTTTCCACATACATCACAAGGACATTTCATTGATGGAGGTTGTCTTTTGTAAGGATTGTTGATACAGTGACGTGGTACCCGAGAGCGATTTGTACCAGCAGAGCCAGCAGTGAGCAGTCCTGTTTCGCGCGACGGGTTGGGAGTCTTGTAGCATTGCTTGATGACCGAGTACACTGTCTGACACGTGATAGAGCTCAGAAACGCATCATTGGATGAGTGAGAATTGAGGTTCTCATTAAAAGTTGCAGCTGCTTTCACACCTGAGACCCGTTGAGCGTCGTCAATGTCAGGATTAGAGAGCAGCATGATAGCAGTAATACACTCAGGTAGCTTAGTAGTTGAGGAAATAGAGCTGAACATCGCAACTTGTGCAGAGAATCAAGATTCAAAGTTCTCCATTGTCTCGTTGTCACTGAGGCAGGTGTTCTATAGATGCATCTATACCGCCCCTTTACACATGTGTAAAGGGGCGGTATGCTTCACTAACAACGGAGAGAGCTTCATTCTGATAAATCTTTCCGACAATGAAGTATTCGACACCGACTTGAGTCACTCCCGCCTCTGATGTTTGCAATATAAAAAATCCCCCAACGGAGGACGACGCATGCACAGGCAGTGGGAAGATCCCTGTCGTCGGCGAGAAGGAAGGAAGAGGCAAGTGAACGGAAACGGGCCCCTGGTAGCGATGGGTAGAGCGGGCAGTTCGCAAACGCGTAAGAGTACGACGCGGTGCAGATCTACGCCTCGACGCCCCGGGGCGGTACTGTGTGGCGTTCTAGGGCCGGAGGGCGGAAGCGGATCGCTGTGGGCACGCGCACGTTGCGCTTGCTCCCGATTCCTTCCATTATAAAGCGCCCTCGAGAGTCGCGTACGCGGTTACAGTAAGTGTCCGGAGTTCCCTCTACCGTGAAGGTCTGGTCAAGTCTGGTGCTTTCCTACACACGGTCGCCAGCGCCCGTGTGTTATTTGATGTACAAATCTATATATCATGCTAAATTACAGTACGTACTGTACGGTGGCATGCGACCGTAGCTAGTGCCGGTCGTCCCTAACTGTAGCGCTGTCAGCCACCGGGGTTGACAGCACACGTGGAGTACCTTGTGTGTGCGCGCACTGTAAGATGTGCGCGCGCTGTAAGGTCCGCGCCGCAGGGGATCTAATGCTAAACCCAAATTTCCTGCAGTTATACTAGAATACTCTGTAACAGAGGTCCTTGGCACGGCCAAGCAATTGAGATTTGAGACAAATAGCTTAAAATTGTTGTTGGAATCTTGTCTCTTTTCGAGTGTGGTAGTGTGTTATGAAACGTTTGCTAGAGCTTGACAGCATCACGGCATTCTTCCTGGTCACGTATACCGTTAGTCCACGGTGGAGACTTGGCATCCCAAGATAACTTGGGCCAAGACGGTACATTAGATTGAGGTGATGGATCCATAACATAAGAAGAGTCAAGGTGACACCGGACCGCAACAGTCGAGCGAGTCGAGCACTGAAGAAGTGGCTGGGTACTAGATTGTAGAATAAGGTACAAAATCGGCGCGAGAGGTCTGTGGCTCGCATTCACCAGCGTTAACAAACAAGAGGTACAGTGTGGTATAAGTGCATAATAGCACAACTCAATAACGGTCGCCAAATATCTCACAAGAAGTCACCACGACATGATTTCTAGAACTCTTAATGCAGAGTCAATACAAATTCACACACAAAGAAAATGAGCGGGGCAACTGCAGACGGTCGGCTTCATCAGAGTAACCGATCTTTTTTATAACATAGTCTAAAATTTCTCGATTCTCACTGCGTGTGCATGTACTTCGTTTGATTTTATGGAGGCTGTGACTGTTGCAGCAGAGAAATCTGTACAGACGTGCATAAATATGCGTGTGTTTCAGGAGTTATGCTATGAAAGTTTTTGTCAACGTGTCATCAGTCCATAAAGATTCGTTTCACTACAGTGAATTACATTTCAATGCTTCAACCCCACACACTTCCGTACTTTCCTGACGCAAGAACACATCTTTTTGTCGCATTCCCTCCTGCAAGAGGAGGTTGCAATGACGTCCTTAATCTCCCCTTTCATCCTCCCCATGCTATCCTCGCTCTCAAGCAATACCTCTCCACACGTGGAGTGTCTAAATATAGGTGCGAAACCGCCCACCTGGGACGGCTTCAAGCTTTGAAAGTCTGACATCAACCAATACTTGTACAAGACGAACCTAGGCATAGAATATAAGGAAATAGGATGGTGGGGTGGTATCACCTGATATAAGGAGGCAGCATGATCAGCCACAAGGGTTGTAGCATCCTTACCCAATTTTCGATCCTGTTTAGTTCTTCGTGCTGAAAACTGCCTTCAATGTTGCTACCATATCCTTCGTGCTGAGAGACGCATTTTCGATCATATCGACAGGCCCCCGTCTGTGTTCAATTTTCTCTTCCTCTATCCTAAATAACGATACCCTGTACTTGTTGAAATGGGCAAGACACACGACGAGTTCATACTGCATGAGACTGGACAAAATAATGAGCTGTCCTACACTCTTTGACTGGCCAAGAAAGGCTTTCAAATAGATATCGTGTGACAGGCCTTATGTCTCCTGGAGCAACTCACTTCCCGCCAATGCATATATTTTCGAATGCCAATGTGGGGTAACTCTTATCCTCCCTTATTTGGGTGAGAGGCAGAGGTGTAGCCCAGGGAGCACGCGACGCGGGCGTGTGGGGCGTGAATTAACCGACACGGACGAGCTTGCGAAAATGGAGTGTCACTGGGGCCGGTTACGCCCAGTCGCTCCGGGGTTCGTATACGGAGGCGACCGGTAACGGGTTAGAAGCCAGCGCGAATAAACTAACCGAGAGGTCGTAGATAGGCGCCAAAGGGACGTGGGCGGGCTTGTCCCATCTTACTGTTGGGGACGGATGTCATGTCCTAACCCCTCAGAGGGACGCCTCGGACACCTGCAATACAGTACCCGCCGCCTAGTGCGTGCCGGGTACTGTACGCAATTAAAATGCTAGCCCCAAAATGTCGCTCAAAGGCAGAGTTCGTTTGATCTGGATTTTGTCCAGCGATGACAATGATGTTCTGACCAGCACGTTATTGGCTACCGCTTGGTCAGTGCCAGAGGGGTAGTTGTGAATCGAACTTCTAGGGGCTGGTAACTCAATGGCTGACCAGGCGGAGCTTACCAGTTTAGGCTTGCATCACACATAACGTTTACTACTCAGTTACCTCGAGACTGAGAGAGTGGGCTTGTCTACCTCGCTATTTTTACTTACTCCTGACGCCCGTTCGCTGTCAGTCCACCCTTTCCCATTGTCTCGAACGCACGACATTTCGCGCACACCGGGCTTACAATGCTCGGTGCGCTTCGTTCCTTTCCTGTCACCGGGTTCTACACAAAATTACTAACTACCGTACGGGTCCTGCCACTACACGTGTGCACTACTGTACACGCGTAATACCTACAAACTACGGCACGGAAGACACGTGTGCTACTGTACAGGCGTGATAGCTACAACGGCTGTTGCACACATACACCACGTCACTAACGATGGGCACGCGCACGCTCCCTACACGTGGGTAATCCGCCCACGTGTACACCGTGCCCGGCCGCCAGATAAGTAACCTCCGCGCTCCCTGGTCGTTATAATACAGTACTCATGAGCTCCTGTTCACTGGAGCCGCCGAGAGTGTATGCAGCACACTTAGCCTGAACCGGGCGTGAAAATTTCTTCCCACATCTAATTGATGGTGGGCAAGAAGGATCAACGGTCTTCTTCTTCAAGTTCACAAGCTTGTCGAATTTGTTACGCAATGTCTCACATTCACGCCCAAAACGGGAGTTGGCTCCGGCCTATGCACAAAACCGCCTCGCGATGTTTCTCCAGTTATTAGCATCCGGAGGCTCTATGTATTCGACTATTTTGAGCATGGCCTCCACCCCGTCGTCATTATAGTTTGCTGAGTCGACCGGGGAAGTCCTCTTCTCATTCTCAGCTTTTCGGATGCCATACTTCTTCCCATCTGCAGGCCAGAAGGCCCTGCTGGCTGTGTGTTTCTGGGTGGGGCTGCTTGTAGTGGGTGTCCCTACGGACGGGAGTGGTAGAGGAGGAGTTGGCGGAGTAGTCAGTACAAGAGTCGTGAGAGGGGTCGGTTCCTTGGCAGAAAAAGAGACAGGTGGAGGAGAAGAAAGGATACCTAAAGCTTGCAGTCGGATTAGTGCTGGTGAGTTATGGATGGTGGAGTTGGGAGTTAAGCGCGCCAAGTTGGGATTCCTAACTGAGAAGAAATGCGCCCGCCAAAGAGGAGTGGCGGAGTGAAGTGGCGAAAAAATGAACCTTTCCTAATCTGTTCAAGCTCTATCATAAAGTGGCAAAGTAGCATAATTTTATTTCCTGAATGCACCATTTGATGTGTATTTAATATTGGACCCATAAGACCTCTCGTGCATATCGTCGATTGCTAAACAAATATTCTGCTAATTGCGAAACAACAGGGCCAAAATTAAAACTGCCCAAGGCATATCGAGATGACAATAAGACATCTGTGCAGATATTCAAAATATGATTTCCGACCAGATTTCGTATATCACAGCTCATAACACGGCGACGAGGCTTATGCAAAATTAGAAGACTACAGCGCTGAGTTTGACGGACGTTTCAAATGACACATTGAATTTGCACAATAACTCGATCTCTTCAACATCTCTGCCACACCTCAACAACTTCCTCACACGCACGTCCTGCCCATTCCTTCCCTTAACTTACCGCACCTCCCCGCCTCACCTCACCCACGCACCCATCTTCCCTCCAGAACTGCGTCGCCAGTTCCCGAAATGCCGCAAATAGCAGCAACTGAGGCGACAGATGGCATTCAGCTCCTCGCCGACATGGCCCTTTGCCGCGAAGAGGTGTTTTCTCGTTACCAACTGGAGCCTTTTAACTACAGCTTTGATGAGGAAAATGATTCACTTTCGCCAATTCTCGATACTTTCTACAACAGTGGTGGTTCAGAATCCATACTGAAAATGATTAACTTTGGCGTTAACCAATTTCAATACATGTGGACAAATTTTGCTGATTTCATTACGTCCAAGTACAATGTTGGTCGTGGACGAAATCTCCGTTTTGAGGAAAGGATGTTTTGCTTATGGTGTTAACCGTTTTCAAACACGGAAGTAACTGGGATCTTCTCGATCGTATCTTCAAGATCAAGGGCCAGACTTTTGAGCGTCTCATCATGTATTTCACTCGACTCATCGGCGAGGAATTTTATCGCCTGTTTGTCTTCCAGATTGGAGAAAACTATAATATGAAAGTACTTGGAGAAAAATAAAACTTTCAAGAACTTTATGTACGCATTATACGCTACAGATTTTACGTTTCAGCACACTAATCGCCCAAGCGGAAATCATGAAGAATCGAAGAAGTACTATTCGGGGAAAAACAGGCTTTACGGGTATAAGGAAGAGGTATCAGTTCTGCCGAATGGGTTTGCAATTGACTGCACTAATCATTACCCGGGATCTTATTCGGACATTGACATAATGCATCGCAAGGAAGCTTTTCACGATTCAGATTTGCGAAAGTGTGAGGACGAAACGCAAATCTTAGATGGTGGGTTGTATGCTGAAGGATTCCCAGACCGATGGTCTTTAATCGCTGAAAAAGGGTACCAAGGAGCAGTGCAGTTCATTCGGGCAATCACGCCCAACAAAAGCCCCATGCGTGGTATATTGTCTTTTCCAGAAGAAACTTTTAATCGGAAGCTCTTTTCGGATAGAATTATTGTCGATTTTTTTGGGAGCCTGCGCTCCTTCTAGGGAATCGTTGGCAGTAAGTTTTGGTGGAGCGAGGGCAATTACGGTCCTATGTTTAAATTATGTTTGGCGTTAACGAACGTACACGTTCGCGTGAATGCTTTGTATTCCGAAGATCTCGATTTCTATCTGCGTTTCAAAAATTGCAACTACAGTATCGAGGGTGAGCTTCTAGAAATGCGCAAACTTCGTCAACAACGCTACTGTCGCAGGCGTAGACAAAAGATGGATACTGTACCAAATTTCGCAGCACGATTGGCTCTGACGAAGAAACTCAGTTCCCGTGATTGCTGCGATGCTGTAATATTTGTTGTAAAATAATTTTGATATGAAACTGATGTTCACTTGTTACGTCCGCAAAAATTAGAATCATTTCACAATCAATGCAATACCAAGGCCTTTGGTTTAATTTATGTATGATCAGTTTGCCTCGCGTCGTTTCAGAAGTGTCGAGACCATTTGGCAACACAAGTTGTCTCCCGGGTGCGTTTGACATTCGTGGAGGACATAGATGTATGTCAGAAAACGTTCTGGCGGCACTGAAAGCAGATACAATTGGACAACATGGCTGTATCTGACATGGGACGATGTCTGCACGAGCGTGCAGACACAGGGCTCTGTCTGCACTACCGTGCAAAACCATGATGTTGGTATCAAAGCTGGCTAGTTCATGGCCACAGACACGCACTTTTAACCCTTATGAAAGCACCTAACGGTAATGATTGTGAACGTTAACAGTAAAATGACCACCGGAAATCGACTTAACATCGGACAACAACTGCAGTTGCCCAATACTGCTACCAACCAGTCGTTCTTCATTCTCATTTTCCGTTCCATCTAAACCACTATCCCATTCGCTCTTGACGCCATCATCAACCGCCGTTTCTGATTTATCATTAGCGGAAATAAGAACAGTTCCCTTCGTATCTTGGTTTTGATCCTGAAACACCATTCTACCTTTCTTCTCCTTCTCCTTCGGTTCTAGCTTGTGAAAATTTTTAATACCTACGCTATCCCGTTTACCGGAAAAGCGTAGAATGTCATCCTGCTGCTTTTCGCCTGCTCCGCCCTCTAGGTTCTGATAATGTTTTAGAGACCGTAAATCGCGATGTCCAGTACGCATTGCGACGGACGAGTCAGCATGCCCAGCATGAATTAGCAAAGTAGCAATCGTTCCACGCAGCCCATGTGTCGTCATTCCACCTTGAGACCCTGTCCCTGTAATTCCCTCTTTCTCACAGATAGACTTAACAATGCGCGAGAAGGTGTTTCGTCCTAGGTGCTGCCGTCTGAAGAAGTCACCGAACTTGGTGGCTTTTTGGTTGGCATCGAGAAAAAAGCGGTCCGTACCACAATCCATTGCCATTCTCATCAACATGAAAGCACTGATATCCTCAAAAATATTCAAATTTCCATCTAAAGAAGGACGATTCCAAACGCAAATTTCTGTCGCCTTTTCACGCACTGTGTTCCATCCACCAGCATTCGTCTTTGAAGCTCCAATTCTACTTCCCACTGCAGCTCTTATTTTCCAAACTTCCTCCCCGCGGAGCTTCATTTTGTTAAATTGGCTGACGGTTAGGTTAACCAATGCAGTTGGTCGCATTGCAGTGATGAGGGCAATGTCGAAGATGAGCCTGGCCTGGAAGCCGAGTGGGTTGTCACGTGACAAAAACGGAGAATTGTACAGCCGTTTGAGATCGTCGCTGGATAGGACGTTGTGGCTCTTAGAAAACACTCCGTTGGATGGCTGGAAACTGAATTTGTTATCGATCACGGCCATCAAACCATCCCTTGAGCAGTTAAAAATATGCCCTTCAAGTAACTTGACGTGGTAGCCCCAATCTCTCGAAAACGATCGCCGGATGCCTATAATGTAGCCCTTCATAGTGCTTGGCTTGACTTCGCTTTCTGACTTGGTGCTCTTGTAGTTGACCACGAACTCTATTAAGTGAAATCGAATCTGTTTGAGTTGATCAACAGTCCAGTTAACATAGTCGCGGGGGGGGGGGACATTTCCCTTCCCCATCTCCAAAAAGTACCTTTTTAGTCTCTGACAGCTCCCATGCGACACGAAGGTCTTTTTCGCTAAATATGTAGGACCGAAGGTGCTCCTCTGTTCGGAATGCATTATCAATAAATCCTGGTACAGAAGTGACGAATCGCGCGAAAGCGCGAAGGGCGGTAGAGTTAGCACGAAGGGTGTTCAGTGGAATTCTTACTCCCATAAACAGTTGAGCTGCGCAAGAATGGGGTGAATCGAGAGGACGGTCCTGGGCGGTCACGGTGTTTTCCGGATCATTGGCAGGGCCTGAAGAATTGGATCTGTTGTGGGGCGGGGTTTGAGGAACAAGCACCAGAGCCAAAGTGAGAGGATCGTCCACATTTGGTGGTGGGGTTCCTGGAACAAAGTCCATTTTGGTGGGTGTTGCCGTGGTAGTGGATCGAAGAAAGCTGCGATCAAGGGCAGTCTGAAATGGTGATTGCTCGTGGTCCCCACCACCGTCGTCCAATATTTTAATTTCCCTTTCCCAGCCTCGACGGTATCGATATGGCATATTTTGAATTACTTTTAGGCGGTTCTATCAAAAACAGAAATGATTTCGCGACATGGATGTCAAAACGCAGCCGGGAAGACAAACAGGTTGTCTCCCGTAGCTCTCGGGCTGACACCGGCTCTCGGGGTATGACATTCGCCCTCGGCAAGCCTCGGGTGATTGTCATACCCTCGAGCCTTGTGTCATCCCTTGCAGCCGGGAGACAACCCACACGTGTTTGCGCAATAGCCCGATAACTGTGGTTGGGCTCTACAGTATTGGACCCTCAATAAGCCCGAAGGTCCTATGGCTTTTGCCACCACCGTAAATCGCCTGACATGCTGCCCCACACATGCCCCACGTAGCACCTAATCTTCCAATCCCCGTAATCCCCTAATCGCCGTAGGCATCCTTTTCGAACCCCCCCCCCCTGCCCCCCCTCTCGCACACCTCTCCCGTCCGTCAGGGAGTCTAGGCACAAATCATGAAGTACTCTTTTCTGGAATATGCGCCTGTCACCGTGTTCTACAGAAGTAGCTATGCGAAGATTGCTGCACGAGGGGAGAAACGGGGCAGGAGATAAGGGGGAATGGCGACACGGG
>NW_005179136.1:122557-126002 GCF_000350225.1 Chondrus crispus | reverse complement strand
ACGGTATTTTCAATAACCGTCGTGCTTACGGTTGCATTGACGTCTTCGCATAGCTACTACACTCCGTCACATTCCCACAACTGCAAGCCTTGCAGTTGTGGGAATGTGGCGGAGTGTAACGGAATCCAAAAGACGTAAAATGCAACCATAGCACGACGGTTATTGAAAATACCGTAGATTAGACGTATGACACTTTTACATCTGCATTTGTCAGCCGCTGGAATGCGGAGCACGAGAATACTTATGAAGACGTGGGCACACGCAAGCCCCGAGGGGCAAAAAGGGGAGCAAGCAAGAGGAATAAACAACAGGGAACAGAGCGTTTCTGGGCATTTGTGCCTTACTGCGAGCCTGTAGAGTAATCGCTTCCTCTCACTGTGCCAGTGCCGATGAGTAGATCACACCATCCCATAGCAGTGCAGTATCGCTGGACATGCTGCGACAAAAGCGCGGTGCCCAGGACCCGCGACGATTTACTCTGCCGCCCATTGCCTGCTTCCCATTCCGGCAATGCAGCCTACTGTCTGACGGTCAGAGTCTGAGTCAGAGTCTGAGTCAGACTCTGACCGTCAGACGGGTTGTTTTTTCATTTTTGCTTTTTGCTTGTTTATTCATGCAGAAACTGAGAAAGTTCATGATTCTTCATGAAGAAACGACTTTAGACAATGGGAGACACTGCATGGAGATGGGCTACAGGGACCCTAGGAAGGCATGGGGGATCTCGATTTCGATGGTTGATCGCGGTTATCGGTGGGTCGCCTGAAGAAGGCCGAAGTGGTGATTTTTTCATTTTGCAACATTATCTGGCAGTTTTTGCGCGCAATTGCGCGCAAAAACATGATTTAATGAAATCGCAAGTGCAGGTGTGGGTTCGAGTCAGACTCTGACTCTGACCCACACCTGCACTGTCGCCGTCGCCCATCCGTATCGAACCCTCTCCCCCTCCCGCACACCTCTCCATTTGTATCGCCGTACATACTGCGACAAACACGCGTCGCACAGGACTCGCCACGTATTACTCTGCCGCCCATTGCTTATTGCCTGCTTCCCATTCCGGCAATGCAGCCTACAGTCTGACGCATGCCTGCAATGTCGCCCTCGCCCATCTGTATTAATCCCTCTTCACCCCCGGCAGACCTCTGCCGGACACGGCGCGCCACACGTGCGTCGCAGCACCGCGACGGATTACTCTGCCGCTCAATGCCTAACTTACTTGTTGTTCCCGCAATACAGCCTACAGTCCGTCGTGCACCAGTACTGTCGCATCGCCCATCCGCGCCGAGAGATGCCATGCCCGTACTATGGAGGGTGCCCGTGTATTCCTCTTTATTCTCATTATCCCCGGAGCACCGCTGTCGTACTTGCTTTTGCAGAGTAAGGGGGCCTGCACGCCGCTTGCACCCTGCCAATGCATGCATACCGCCATCGTACTTGCTTTCGTAGAGTAAGGGAGTCTGCACGCCGCTTGCATCCCGCCAACGCATGCATATATATATACGTCCCCCACGCCCTGCCGCACCTCAGCATTTCCCCTTCCCACTCACTCACTACCTCACCCACCCACTCACGCACTCACGCACTTCATCGCACAATGAACCTCCTGCTCTCCACGCTGCTGCTCTCCGCCCTGCTCTCCTCAGCTGTGTCGTCGCCCATGGAGGGCGAAGTGCCGGAGGGGATAGTCAGGGCTGTGGACGCACCATACAGCTACAGTACTACGCGGGTCAACGGGCCGCGGTCGTTGCCGTTCGTCAACGAGAAGATGTCGGTGTGCAACACGGGCAAGATGCAGTCGCCGATCAACTTCCCCGCCGCCGTCGGGGCCAGCCCGCTGGCCGACGGGCCGCAGCCCAAGCTTTTGCGGGCCAAGTACACGCGGGGGCCGCCCGGCCCAGACTTGAACCTGGCGTGCCAGGTCGAGAACTCGTGCGGGTACACCATGTTCGCCGGCAAGAAGTGGTACGTCCTGCAGACGCACTTCCATCACCCCAGCGAGCACACCTTCAGGGGCAAGCAGTTCCCGCTCGAATGCCACACGGTCCACCAGAACGAGGACGGCAACCTGGCTGTCCTCGCTACCGTGTTTGCCTACCCCGCCGGGTCCGAGAACGCGTCGACCATGAAGAAAGATGGCAAGAACTCGTTCATTGAGCAGGTACTGAAATTTGCCAGGCAGAAGAAGGACAGGTTCAAGATCGATCCCATGACCATTGTTGACACGTCGAAGGGCTTCTGCGCTTACACCGGCTCGCTTACCACGCCGCCGTGTACGGAGGGCGTGACGTTCTTGGTGCAGAGGAACATCGAGACCGTGTCCAGGCAGCAGGTGCGCGACTACGTGCTTACCGCAGGTGGGCCGCCCGAGGGCAACTTCCGCCCAGTTCAGCCGCTCAACGGCCGCGAGATCATATGCTACCCGTAGACGACCTCCCCGCGCCCGTTTTCAGGGCCGCGGTGCTGAACTGTTGTGCCTGCGTACGGCCGAGTATATGCGTACGGCCGAGTAGGTAGCGAACCCGGATGCAGGAGCGGTTGAAGGGCGCGAGCAAAAGCATGCACGAGTTGTTACCCTGAAGGGTAGTTTTTTTTGCCACTCTTGCGATTTCTTCGTATCAAAAACATGGGCAACGCCCGTCTGACAGTGACGTCGTGGGGGACCGGTGGGGAATGCTTAGCAGTACACTAGTCTCACGTCTACGGCGCAGGGTACACGGCGCGCGACCCATCCATAATGTACAGCCTAAATTTGCCACGACCGTTCACTCTGCCGCTCATTGGCTACACCTTATTCCCACAATGCAAATTGGCCTGCAGTCTGTCACACACCCTGCACTGACTTTTGTCGCGCCCCCGTTACCACCGCTCTGTAATGCGACACCCTGTCCCCACGTCACCGATACCTCACCAGATCCCGAATCCATTCTCATTCTCGTTCTTCTCTCGGCCTTTACCCAACATCTCTCCCCGAGTTCCCGTGTACGCGTGTCCACGTGTGTATCCCATTAACCGAAAATGTACCCTCCTTATCACCCAATCACGTTACCCTGTAGGTTTCATCTCCCATCCATCCAATATCCATCCATCCGTCGCCGCCAAGTGCTCTCGCCCAACCGCCTCTCTCGGGCCTCAATCGAACCCTCAATCCAACTCAATCTCTCTCCCGCATCCGCCATCGCACCGGCCCAACCTCACCGCCGCCCAGATCATGCCGCACCGAACGTCCGCCGGGTCCTAGTCCCACCCGCCTCTTCGCCTCGCCCATCCGTACCGAACCCCCCGCCCCCGCCAGATCGTAGACCAATCTTCGCTTTCGATTCGCTCGTCCATAGCCCGCTTCTCCATACCCATCTTCTCCAGCGTGGCTCGAAGAGCTGCTCGTTCGAGCCATCCCCGATAAGAATTAAAGGTGTAGTCGAGAATGAATTTGTAACCATCAACTCCGAAT
>NW_005179136.1:118020-122481 GCF_000350225.1 Chondrus crispus | reverse complement strand
CCCCGGTGGCGCGCGCCTCCGCGGACGACGACCCGGCCGCCGACGAGGACCCCGCCGCCGCCGCCGCGCGCGACGCACAGCTGCGCGACCTCCTCTTCACGCATGACACCATCCCGCTCTCCGACGCCCAAAAGTCCGTCGTGCAGAGCCTCGTCGCCCGCCGCTCCGTGCTCTACATGTCCGCCGCTGGCGACGAGAAGAAGGCCATCGTGCTGGACGTCGTCATGCGCAACCGCGTGTGGAAGGAGTGCGCGCTCTACGTCGCCGCCTCCAGGAGGGCCGCAGAGGCCATGTATGCCGTGCTGTGCACCCAGCTCGGCCCGGACAGGCGCGCAGAGGTCGTGCTGGACTTGGGCGATGCGGGGCTCGCGTTCGGGGAGAAGGAGCTGCCGCGGGATGTCGTGCGCGTCGTCGTTACCTGCCCGATTGTGCTGAAGCGCAACTTGGCCACGGCGGATGACTCGCCCGGATGGCTTGATAAGGCCTCCGTGCTGTTCATTGACGATCTTTCCTTGTCGTCGGTGCACGAGTGGGAGGAGATCCTGCTTGGCCTGCCCAGCCGCGTGCTGCTGTGCGCCTTCTCGAAGGAGAACGCAGGTGTAGATCGCGACCTGCTCCCGCTGTGGCTCGAGTCCATTCAGAACCGCGTGGTTGCCATCAGCCCGCCCGGCGCAGCCTCTCTGCATGATCGCATTGAGCGCCCGCAGTCGTTCCCGTTGCTCCGCACCTTTGCTTTTAATGCCGCAGTGCATGAATCCCCCGTTCAGGTTTCGTTGACGCTACTCAGGGATATACTGCAGAAGGAGGAGGAGACGAAGCTCGCCGATTTTGTCCCGCGGTATGAAGAGTGCTTCCTGCAGGGGATCACCATGATTCCAGCGGAAAAGGCGAAAAACTTGATGTTTCGAAGCATTGATGAGGCACAGTATACTGACGTGGCATGCTTGGTCGTCGCGGATGCCAAGAGGACAAAGTCGCAGCTCAAGGCGAAAAGCAAGAAGCGCGCCCGAGCTTCGAAAAAGCGGAAAGGCCGCACGGCCTCGTCGCGCGCGGCGGCGAGGAGAAGACGAGAGGCGATTTACGCCCAGTCCATGCTACTTCCGGCGATTGCGCTGATCCGCGGCAGGACCGAAACTGAAAATGCTACCTTCGCCATACAGAGCGCCCTCGGCGATGGGTTAGGCCTGCTGTGGGATGAGGACACCGAGGAGCAGGTGCGGGACCTTGTCTCTGCCTATCGACAAGCCCACAAAGGCCAACTCTGCGACACCGACATCAACATTTTGGACGCGTTGGTCACAGGGATTGGTATTGTTCACGAAGGATGTGCTCCTGCAGTGCGCTTATTTGTTGAGGAGCTTTACCGTGGCGGTCTTATTCCACTACTCGTCGCCGACACGCATCTGGGGTCTGTCGAGCTGTCGGCATTGCCATGCGCGAAGAGCATTCTGATTGAATCCTCCGCTCTTGCCGCGTGTGACGACCGAGAAAAAGGCCTCATCAAGGCTTCTACGGCTGCTGCGTTGGCGGGTCGATTTGGCGATGATGATGTGGGCAACTTGATTGTTATGTGGTATGACGAGTCGGTGGACGATGAAGCTGCGGGAGGTGAAATAGCTTCGACTCTGCTGCAGCCACTGTTCTCGTCTCTTTCCGCGCTTAGTGCTGACGGAGGGCTCTCGCCATTCCCGGAATCAACCTACAATGGCTCGCCCCAGGCGGGTAGCAGATCGACAGTGTCTAATCGTCAGACGCCCAGCGCATTGTATTCTTCATATGGAGGGTTGCTGCGATCATTGCGACGATTCGGAGTTGATGGTTACAAATTCATTCTCGACTACACCTTTAATTCTTATCGGGGATGGCTCGAACGAGCAGCTCTTCGAGCCACGCTGGAGAAGATGGGTATGGAGAAGCGGGCTATGGACGAGCGAATCGAAAGCGAAGATTGGTCTACGATATCAGACTTTGAGCGTCGAACCGCCAAGAAAAATGAGACGGATCGTGTCTTCCGTGCGATGGAACAAAAGTTCACTCTTGTTGCGACCGAAAGAATACGAGAAGAGCTGGTGCAGTCTCAACCGGGTAGAGTGATTGGAATAGAGTCCTCCAAAGGAGTCGAGACTCTCCCATATTGGGAGCAGAAGCTCCTGGAAGGCCAAAGTGATCTTCTTGACAAGGTTGGAGAGACGAAACCGGATGAGGCCTTGGCACCACCTCAAGGGAAGGACGGAAAACCAGAAGCTCCTGGGAAGAGGGAACGACTCTCCGCGGCCGTATTTGTGGCAGTAAGAGACCAAGGCGTTGAAGGAAGCCGCATCAAGGCCCTGGACCATCGCTGGCTCGTAGTTTGCATTCTAGCAGATGGCATGTGGACAATGGTGTCAATGGAAGATGTGGTTGCACTTTCAGAACAAGAAGAGGACGTCGTACCCAATGTGGACTTGCTGGAGGTGCCTCATCCTGCGACATTCGATGTTGATCCTAGCTCAGAGTGGGCGAAATGCTGTCCTGTTGATGACAACGAAACGGCAGCTGTCTACAGAGTTTCGGATGACCTGATATCGCGTATTGCGTCGGATAAGCGTCCCCGTTTAGAACGGTACCAGATACCAGAGTTTGAATCGCAGAAAAAGTTGCAGCAGAAGGTTGACGATTTGTACAGAGAATCAATATGGCATGGTAGAGAGAAGGAGGTCGATGAACTGAGACGTCTACGACGGAGAGCTGCGCAACTAGGAGATGATATCATGGGTATGCAGAAGACTGAAAACAAGCTTCAGGAAAAACTCTTCAAGGAGCGCAGTTCACAGGAGTCGGGCCAGGCGGAGCTGCTGGCTGTCCTAGAAGATTGCCACGCTATTTCAATTCACGGTGACCAGGCGATGGAGATGACGCCTATCGGGGCTCTCGGGTCCGTTCTTCCGTGCCAATATCCCCTTTTCACAGCAGCCTGTCTGTCCTTGATAGATGATGTTAAATCGCTGTCAGTCTCAGAATTTGCTGCATTTGTCGCAGTTGTGTCTTGCAGTGGGAGAATATGGACTGCGAATAATGGTAGAAACAGGCCCAGTGTTGATGAAGCTATCAAAGAAGATGAAGAGTACGAGGAAATGGACTTTTCTGCGATTCATCAAGCTGGAAGGAATGATGAGCTTTCTGACTCAGAAAAGATTCCCTCCGTCGTAGAAGGGCTCGGTGAGATACTACACCCGCAAGTCGCTTCCACAGTTAATGATATTATGGAAGCACTCCAACAGCTTCATCGCCGACATCAGAACGGCGATGATCTAAATTCCAGATCTAATGGAAATGACATCGTGCCAAAGTTGTTAGATCTGCGTCTCGCGCGATCAGTAGAGATGTTTTCGTCAGGAGCATCCTGGCGCGACGTAGCGGACGAATTGCAGCAAGACAGTGGATATGCAGTACGACAGTTTAGGAACATCAAACTGGTGCTTGAGACGATTGCCACGGACCAATGCAACGGAGAGTTTGAGGATGACATTCGGGAACTGGCGAAGTCTGCCTATGAGTCCTTGGACCGATGGCCAGTGAATGACTCAGAAACATTATTCGAACTGATTGAAGCAGGCGTCGTGGAAAAGCATTGGAACGGAAATACCTACGACAAATGGTGGCGAGCGGTTCGGGACCCCATCCCTGATCTGGGTTGGGAAGGGGACCAGCGTGATATTGAAGAGGTGCGCTCTGGCGAAGCTGAGGTTGTCGAGTGAAGCAAACACTTCAATTCTGTTGCCGTTGGCTGTTTTGAAGTCGAACAATAATCGGCGCCAATACCTCTGACGCCGCGTCATCTGGACATGTTTTTGGCGTATTGCATCCGAGTGAACATCTCGGTTAACATCTACTACTGTAAATGTGTCATGGGGTGGCCCATCTTATTCTAATCAGCGTATTATTTCACTCGAAGGAAAGCATAACAGCATCCGAGTAGGTAACCTTGGTCAGAAGCAAGTGAAGTGACTCAC
This sequence comes from Chondrus crispus, assembly GCF_000350225.1. Classification (NCBI taxonomy): domain Eukaryota; phylum Rhodophyta; class Florideophyceae; order Gigartinales; family Gigartinaceae; genus Chondrus; species Chondrus crispus. The sequence goes on along the minus strand of NW_005179136.1, from coordinate 118,489 downwards.
TTGACCAGTCGAGCTTGTTTGCTAGGCACGTCGGCGACTGCATATATCCACATGAATGGGGGCTCTGAGCATGAAAATTAGTTTCCTCGCATCACGCCGTTTCCTCCTAGGTACAAACAGAACAGCATGCAGAGTGCAAAAGATCTGAAGACAAGTGTACTAGAACAAATGAAAAAAGACAATAGACAGGAGTGCTTGGTATCTAGTATCTAGACAATACTGGCACAAACTTTTCGGCCGCGAGCTAACGCCCAGGTCACAAGCCTGCTTCTAATTATAACGATTACATTGCAATGCCTAGGATTTGTACGAGATCACATAGTGTACAATTGTGACGAAGACTCTGAGGGAGTGTAACAAGAAGCCAAGGAAAGACGATCACCGTGAATGATTTGAACAGGACGGCCACGGCCATCATACGGGGTGAGGCGATGCAACACAGTGGTCTAGCACCACCACCAACCACCAC
>NW_005179136.1:109980-117920 GCF_000350225.1 Chondrus crispus | reverse complement strand
CCCCCCCCCCCCCCCCTCCCCCTTCCAAAACCTTCAAACTCTGGTGGTAGCGACCCTTCTAAACCCACCGAATACCACGCCACCAAAAAAAAAAAAAAAAAAAGGCGCAAAATAACACCCTGAGCCGAAGAACAGGCAGGTCATGCGCAGACCGGCAATCGGTATTGCGGCTCGCACACGCAAGGCAACCCCTAGCGTTCACATTGGCTGCGGCTGTTGCTGCGGCTGTTGCTGCGGTTGTTGCTGCGGTTGTTGCTGAGGTTGTTGCTTTCGCTCCTCCGCTACAGCAGCCAGCAGTAGATTAAAGCCGCCTCCCTCCTTCCTGCGTTGGACCCGCGGCATGGGAGGTGGGCTCGGGCTGGGGCTCGGGGCATGGACCTCTGTGACATAAACAGACCCTCCTTCCCTCCCCTCCTCGTCCTTCTCGATTGGGGGCGGGCTTGGACAGGGCAGCGAGCGTAGCACCGGGCTGCCGATCGGGAGTTTGAGCTGCGGTGGTGGAGTCGCAAACTCAGCGAAGAACGCGCTTCCCCTGGTGGTCTGGGTCCGGGTTCTGCCCCTCGATAGGTCGTCTTCCGCCGGTTTGGCGGGCGGTTTGGCGATACGATTAACAACCATGAGGCCCGAGAAGACGCTTTCGTATTTGGAGCGAGCGGCATCGGCGACGCGAAAGACGGAGATGGGCTTCGGGGCCGGGAGGGCAGCGGCGGCCTCCGCTGCGGCGACAGCCCTCGGATCCGGGGGCGAGGGCGGGGGCTGGTTGTTGTCGGATTGGGTGGATTGCTTTGACGGGGAGTGTGAGGCGGTGCGCGCGCGCTTGCGAACGGGGGAGGGCTTCGAGGAGGGCGGGGTGGGCGGGACGGCCGGGCGCTTGGAGCGCGGGATGACCGAGCCCGTCTTCTTCCACCGGACGCCGCAGGCGTTGCACAGGGTCTTCGGGCCCGCCGGGCCGGCACGCCAGAGGGGGGTCTCAGTGGCATCGCAGCTGACGCAGCGCAGGGCGAGCGGGAGGCGGGCGGGCGCGGGGCTAGGGGAGGCGACGGGGAGCGTGGGGGAGGGGATGGGGGCCGGCGCAGGGGCTGGGGGATTCATCGGGAGGGAAGATCGGAGGGGGCGGGGGGCTGGGGCTGGAAGATAAGCGAGGGGAGAGGATGAGGGGCGAGAGAGAGAACGATTGAGATATTGGGGGGGGGGGTTGTGCGGGATGCGAGGGGGGGTGATTGACATGTACAGCTTTTGAAGTGTAGGGTTTGTGGGCATGTGCTTGGAAGGAGGGCGTGGTGGATGTAGAGCGTGCCGGGGAAGGGGCCGGGTAAGGGGGGAAGGGAGAGCACGGTTGGCGAAGAGGCGTGTGAGGGGTGAGTATTTAAAATTGGGGCAGATGGGTGTGACGCGGCAAATAGCGAGGCAAGCAGGACGGGCCAAAAGTTGCGTGAGGAGGCGGGCGACGGCTCAGATTGCGCATTGCGCGGCTTTGACTGGGCCACGATGGCCCGACTGTAGGGCGCAGGCCACACGGCCTATCGAGGCCGTACACGTGACGACGCACAGAATGAGATCGGGGGGCGCTTACACGTGGGCGATCTCGTAATGCAAGCTTCCACCCTGGAAGGCGGCTGCGAGCCAAGGCGTTTCTACGCTTTCGCCGAACGTAGATGCACGAAGGTAATTGTTGCAAGTGGCCAGGCCGGTTTGTAATTAGAGCAGTGAATCTAGAGGCGCAGTAGATACTTTCCGGGGCAGGGAGTGGGTAGAGTTTATTAATGCTTAAATTTTGTGGCGGGGTCGAATATTCGCAAGGGCGAGACGCGTGTCACGCGGGGAGGGTAGGCGCGGCTGGTCCTAGCGATGCCCATTCCTCCCCCACAGCCACCGGTTCGTGGGAACAGGTGGCTGTGGGGGAGGAATGGGCATCGCACCGGTTGACCAGTGTTTGGCTGGCAGGTGCCGAAGAGCATTCGGCGTGCAAAAGATTCAACCTGAGGTTCAACCCTGAGGAAGATGCGGAAACCAGAATAGCGTTTAAAAAACCGGCACTGTTCACGGTGCTCGGGCTAGGGACCAACCCCTCACCACCGGTTAGGGCGGGATGGCAACACGTTTGGACAGCGGCGCTCTGGAGGCGTCGTAGGGTGTGCATAGCTGTAGCGGAGTATGACAAGCCCCTATTCCACAGCAACCCTATGGATTCGATCCCTCCAATTCTACTCACTAATGCTCCTCTGTTTTACCTCCGTACCAGCGTGCGCATGCAAGCTCTTATTAGAGGCGACCGCCTTTCTATATAACCTTTGCTCTCATCCCTCGTTCACCCCCTCCCCTCCCGTCTACTCCCATCCTTTACCATTCGCACTAACTCTTCCATCAACCTTCCCTCCTTCGCCCGATTCATCTATCCCTGCCATGGCAGACAGCCGCACCATGGCAGACAGCCGCACCCCCAACGCCTCCGAGGCTTCCCCTCTTCTCCCCACACTCGTCCCCTCTTCTGCCTTGCCCCGCTCTTCCAACCCCCCCAGCCCTTCCCGCCCCACCTTCCTTGTTCTCCTGTTCCTGGTCATCGCCAGCCCCTTCCTCCTCAACTCCCTCTTCAAAAGGCGCATCCCGCTCACGATCCACCCCGGCATCGCCGACGCCGGCCCAGTCCACCTGCCCGTCCCGCACGTCCCGCTCTCCTTCCTTGCCCTCGGCGACTGGGGCCGCGACGGCACGCACGGCCAGAAGCCCGTCGCCCAAGCCATGGCCGACACCGTCAAGAACACGCTCATCGAAAAGGGCTACAACCCGCATTTCATCATCTCCACCGGCGATAACTTTTACTCCAACGGCGTGACTTCCATCGACGACCACCAGTTCTCCACCAGCTACCGCGACGTCTACAACCACCTCATCCTCTCCAACATCCCCTGGTACTCGGTCCTGGGCAACCACGACCACCACGGCAACGTCGACGCGCAGGTCGCCTTCACCTCGCACGAGCCGCGCTGGAACATGCCGGCCACGTACTTTGCGCAGAAATTCTCCGACAACCTCATCGCCATCTTCCTGGACACGACGCCGTTCATCGAGGGCGAGGACGGCGTCGACGCGCGCAACAAGAACCGGCAGGACCCGCACGAGCAAGTGCGGTGGCTGAAGCGCCAGCTCGCCGACTCCCCACCCACGGCCTACTTCATCATCGTCGCGCACCACAACATGTACACCATGTCCACCAACGGCCACCTCGGCAGCAAGGAGCTGCGCGACCTCGTCGAGCCCGTCCTCATGCCGTACAAGTCGCGCACGCTCGCCTACATCTCCGGGCACGAGCACGCGCTCATGCACATGCAGCCGCACCCGCGCGTCGACCGTGACGACGCAAACGCGCCGTACACCGCCGTCGTGGACCACTTTCTAAGCGGCGCCGGCAGCAAGCTCGATGAGATCGTGCAGCCTCCCGCCGACCAGGCAGATCACTGGCAGCAGTGCTGCGGCGTCCTCCCCTCCACCAACGACACGACCGTCGCAAGGACGGTCTGGGGAAAGGAGGTACACGGCTTTTTCGTGTTTAGGTTCGACGGGCAGCTGTTCACCGCCTCCGCCGTCAATGACAAGGGCAAGGTCGTCTACGAGTATGAGAAGAGCGTTGCGTGAAACGCAGAGGAAGCGTGAGATTAGGACCCGCTTATTATTTGGTCACTTCTCCGACGCCGCTGTCTCCTCCAGCCGCGTCACACACGATGCTCCGGGCCCCCTTGTTTCGCGCGGCCACATGTGCGCCGGGCGGATGGGCGAAGGCGGACACCCGCACGGGCCCAACACAGATTCTCTTTATCTTTATCACAGGGTATCATAGGGGCATGAAATGTGCGGCGCGACGTGCGAGGCTTGTCCGACGTGGATTGGCGTGCGAACCGGCGCGGCGCTCGGACGTTGACGGGGGTCAACTTGAGGTGCGTATGCCACGTGGGAGGGGCATATGCGCTGCAGGCAGGGGGCAGCAGGAATTCCTGACGCATGGCTCGCGCCGTGCTCCGCTTGGCGCCTCGCGGTTGGCCCGCCTGCCGGACAATATTTATTCGCACGTGCGGCGGCCGCACATGCGTAGGGATTTTTCTTTTGATTTTCGCATCTGTAAGCACCGCCTTGCTACGGAGAGATGCGCCGCAGTCATTGAAGACCCGAAAGATTTTTTTTCCTGGCGCAACTCCTGAGTCGCGCGAGAAAAATGAATCTCCACGAGATCGGACGCCGTGCAGGCATGAGCTGCGACGGGTCTTAGCTCTGTTGTAAATAAAGATAAAAGGTATATGATAAGGTACACATTAAGTTAAACAAACGGCATGCACCGATGCTGTAAGTACGACGTCTACCGGCGCTGCAGCTCGCATGGAGGTACTCAAACTGCACCTAGCGATGAGCGCTTTTTGCTGGGCCAGCCCCGTACGCCTTGCGCGCGAGCTCGTGCAATCACCCTTCGTTTGCTCCCATGCCCGCGCCCCTGCGCCCGCGATGCCAACGTTTTGCTGCGCTCAAATGTTATGGCGCTGCCGCGGCCCGCGTCCACTGTAACTACCCCACTAATAATAATTAAATTATGCCTGACTTGTTTGGCCGCCACATGCTTAAGCCATTCCGCACCAACGCAGCGCCACCTACCATCCGCGCCGTCTCGAGAAGCACTGTCTTCACACATCAAATCCCTCGCTCCCCGCGAGATCAACCTCATGAGAGCTCCGTTACTCTCGTGATCTCGCCTCCCGAGATCGATAGAATGCATGCCTGCCCCATGTGCTGTACTCATGCCTTCTCTTCCAAATTTGCTTGTAGCGCACGTCACGCGGATACACCAAAACAACTCACTCCAGAACCATCCATTCATTCCACCCTCCTGCAAAACTGGCATACCCTTCGTACTTCCCACCTTCCAGAATAGTTGCGGAATTCCGCCAGGCGTAATACACCAAATATGGGAAATCCGAGACTAACGATTGTAGGCGTCTTCAGGCGCTTATCGTACTACGATTGTATACCTTCAACGGGGTCAAAATCACAGGTTTCTGTCGATGTGGCGATGGTTGAGGTATGATAAGAGAAGGATACTAAGGATACTGAACTACAGTTGGCACTCCGGTGCATTATTTAGGTCGGCGGCGACGGTAGCCCGAGTAAACTTTACCTCTCTCTAACTCTCTTTTGCTTGTCTAGGAACCAGATCGACAGTCATTAGTTTCGTCCGACACCGCCAATGCTACCGACCGCGCAACCAGCCGCATCGTGGCCGCCCGGCTCGCTAAAACTAACAAAGTCGCTAATCATCGGCACCACCCTACTAGCGGACATCCCGCATGACGGCATGTACTCATCGATGCCCGCATCACCGAATCGTCCGTCAAGTCGACACGGTGCGTTGCCTCGTCCCAAGACTTGACCACGTGTATGTGCCCGTCGGACGCCGCGAGCCACTTACCCCCTGGCACCGAGCGCAACTTATGCTCATCGGCGTCAAGGAGTTCGCTAGACATAATCTGGTTAGCATATATGGGCCCAAGAGACGCACCATCCCCGTCGCCACACTCCCTAAAGATAGAGAAGAAGCAGTTGCCAATCGGGTGTAGAGGGATGTGAAACGGGCTCAATGCCATAGTTCGAATAGCATCCATGTTCGATAGTTTGCTGCACTCTCCTAGCATCCCATACGAGTCATCATCCCTAAGGTAAGTTATAGAACTACCCACTCTCTGGCACGCTGACATCTTTGGGAAACGGATGTACGGATAATCAGCGACATCGGTCCAGTCGCCCTCCATCACCTGGCTCAACATACACTCCAGCCTAGAATCTATGAATGCACTTCTGCCATCGGTACCAACCACGTATATGCCTGATCGCCTGCACCTCTCACAACTAATGATACTGTCATAGTCAATCCAGATGGCTGAGTTGGTAGCGTCATACAGATCTGTAACGTACGCATATAGGTGCACCCCTCTGTAAAGCTCGTCGATAAACACAGCCCTATTACTGCCTCCACCCAGGTCGTCGCAACCTGGAGCGATAGTCCCGTCAACGAAAGCATTCACAGTCAGCCTCCTACCGTGGTAGCAATCCGAAGGCCACCACGAGGGGCAGAAGGACTTACTCTCCAGCCATGGGGGGGATTCCATGTCCATGAAAGTCTTTGTCATAGACCGCCAAGCGTCAGCCACGCCGGTAGGGCGAGAATCGTACCCGGCCATATCGTCCCTCTCGACAGCGGGGAAGGGCACGTCGAATATGACAACGGGGGCACCTGCTGAAGTGGAGTCCCCGCACTCCCCGAGGTGGACAACGCCACTACGAGCTCGGCAACCTCAGCATACATGGCCTTCGCTTCGGCTAAGTAGCTCAGCCACCCACGCCTAACGTTCACCGACCACAGGGACACTGCCAGGTCGCTGACAGCCCGTATCCACACCAACAACCCTCTGTACTTGAGCTGTAGGCGATGGCCGACTACCCTAAAGTCCCTGACGTTATGCAACTCCTCAGGGTATGCGAACTGGTGCACATGCCCGAAGTCACATACATCCCACGGAATGGGCCAATATATTGCGCACTTGGTCGCCTTAAACACTAAGATCGAATCCTTTGCACCATATTCCGGTTTAGGATCGTTCTCTCCCATAGTCCCGATTACGTCGTCGCTGCTGTGAGAGCTGCGTTGTGACCACGCATAGTCAGAATCAGGGGGGGAAGTTCCTCTCTGCAGGGAGACTCAAGACCGCCCGAATTATCAGGCGTATCTGGCTCGCAGATATGCGTCCCCAGACCGCCGCAGAACCCAACGGGCTCACTCTGTAATACATAGCGGTGGTCAATGTCATAGCCTGGTCCCCCGATATCGAGGGGCCTAGACCATGAACTGTCCTCCATAGCGCGCGAGATGCTGCGGGCTACAGGATGTGGGTCGTCAACAGCGTAGTAGCTGTAGCGACGGCAACTCTGTCGGCAGTGAGGTCGACATTGCCGACAGCGTGTACAATCTCAAACTGTGTGACAGTCACCTGCCACACACTTAGGGCACGGGCAGTGCGATTCGCACCTCCCACACACATGTGTGGCGTTCCATGGGCAACGAGATATTCGCCCAGAGGATGTAGTAGTGACGTGAGAACAACGAGTCATTGTGGTAGCATGTACTCGATACACAAGTCGCACGATGATAAACCTGTAGCACCGGAAAATCGTCACCGGCTGTATGAACAACCAAAGGAGTGACTGATTCTGTCGCCCGGCCGAGAGCAAAATGGCCGGTTCGTGACGCGCTCCTCCTCACAGCTGCAGGGCCCCCATTCCACTTAGTAAGAGTGGAGAACCAGAGGTTTGTACTCAGTCGTAGCATGGGCAATTATTGAATGTATAGAGGTTTGCAGTGGACAAGGTTCGGTCTGGAGAAGAAGTCAAAAACAAGGATGCTGCCACAGCAGCGGCAGGGCCTAATGGGTGTGACGATGGAGGGGCGGTGTCGGACGAAACTAATGACCACTACGTGGTCTCGGCGTTAGCCCGGATCTACAATGGTGAGCGCGGTCTGGTAGCCCGAATAAACTTTACCTTTCTCTAACTCTCTTTTACTTGTGTCTCGCCAGATCGACAGTTTCTGACAACATTGTAGTACCGCATTTTTGGCACTGTTGAGAGGCCCCCTGGCCTCAGGGCACACCTCATCACTTCCGAACCATGCTCCCATACGTCGCACGAGCCCCACCTACAGACTGTAGGTGGGGCTCGTGCGACGTATGGGAGCATGGTTCGGAAGTGATGAGGTGTGCCCTGAGGCCAGGGGGCCTCTCAACAGTGCCAAAAATGCGGTACTACAATGTTGTCAGAAACTGTCGATCTGGCGAGACACAAGTAAAAGAGAGTTAGAGAAAGGGTAAGTTTATTCGGGCTACCAGACCGCGCTCACCATTGTAGAT